>NC_134895.1:52095240-52100240 GCF_041734735.1 Babylonia areolata | reverse complement strand
GAAAAAACGACCCGTCTTGCCCGGTCCGCCCTTAGCCAATCAAACGCCTCTAAAAGCTACAAGCGCTGAATCATTCCGTGGCCATCGAAAAAAATTCCCCATGAGAACCACGGCAGAGACGCGGGGACGGACGGGCGGGCATTTGAGTTTGACATGGTAAGTATATGTATCACCAAACATGGAGTATAATACAAACTCCTCCTTTTGGTGTCATATACTGTACCATGTCAAACTGATGCAGAATTTAAAGCAAATGGAGGGCAACGCCTACTGGGTCGTATGGGGAGCCCTTGTAACCGAGACGGCAGTGTTAGCCGCGACAAAGGAAATCCCCTTGGAACCATAAGCCCTGGTCATACGGAAATCCCTGAGGTAGAAGTTGATGAAGGGATTCTCAGACCACCAGAAGGCTGCCTCCAAGACATGCTGCAGTGGCACTGAGTGCTGGAAAGCAGCCGAATTGGATATGGCCCGCACTTCGTGCGCTCTGGGATTAAGACAGCTGATACCTCTGTGAGAATGAGAGTAGGCTCTAAGAATGACTTGGGAAACTGGAAACTTGAGATACAGAACTATGCTCAGTGTGTCATAACTGGTGCCATGAGATCCACCTCAATCCTGAAGATGGAGGAGCCCACTGGGCTACAGTCATTGGAGGACAGAAGGGACACAAAGATCCTCATCCAGACAGCAAAATTCAAACGCCTTGAAAACCATCCAATGAACAACAGAATGAGCAGACCCACCAAGAGCCGGCTGAAAAGAGGCAGCTTCATCCACCAGTCAAGACGCCTTGAAAGACAAACCCCAGTCTTGATGGAACACAAAGCAAAGCCTATCCCGGCAAATGTCACCCACCCACCTTGGAAGAGGCATGTGTTCCCAACAGTCGTCACCAGCATTCCCGGAGTGGAGAAGAGAGGAACACAGTCAGACACCCAAAGGAAGGCCTTGGCCATGGAGTACGTCTGCAACCAGTACCCCCAGGAAGACTGGTCCCATGTCTTTACAGATGGCTCCGCCACAGAAGCAACGAGGGATGGTGGAGCTGGAATCTTCCTCTGATACAAACCCGGAGATGAAGAAATCCAACATGAAAATACTCCACCAACTTCCGACCTGAGCGGGAGGCCCTCTGTGAGGCAGCCACAACAGTATCGCAGAACCCCACAAGAACAACAGGGCAAATGGTGGTGTTCTTAGACGCTCTTTCCGTGCTGCAAGCCCTCAAGAACTCCCGCTGCAAAGAACAGAACCATCTCACTTCAGCCCTTGTTGCCCTGAGTGCCAGAGTGGAGAAAGTGGTGATACAATGGGTACCAACACACTGTGGCATCAGAGGCAACGAAAAAGCGGACATTCTGGCAAAAGACGGTGTACAGAAGGAGCAGGCCAACAAACTGGTGTCATACGATGAAATCAAGACAATCATCAAGGCACAGCAAGGAATAAAGTGGCGCCTCCAGCACCCCAAATATAATGCAGAAGACAGATACCATTTGCTGAAACGACGGGAACAGGTCAAGATCTTCCGCCTAAGGACTGGACACAACCGCCTGCTCCACCACATGCACACAAAATTTGGCATTGGACAGAGTGGATAGTGCCCTTGTGGTGAGGGACCAATGACAACCAACTTCAAGACTGTACGACGCATGCAGCATCCAGGAGGAAGTACTGGCCAACACCGACAGCAGTGGAAGCCAAGCTGTACGGCACCCTGGAGGAGCTGCGATGGACGGCAGCCTTCATCTACGGGAGGTGAACGAGGAAGAAGAAGAAGAAGAAATGGTGCCTGCAGCGATGTCTTTCTTGTAATTCTCATTGAAGGAGATGAGAAGACGTCTCTGAGAAGAACACCTGTGGCGAGACCTATCCCAATAGTATTTGAGACACCGAACAGGGTAGAGATGCCTATCATCATCATCTTGGGCAAGAATATCAGACAAAGGTCTGACCCTCAGAGAGGGGGAAGGGACCTCGGGGTCTTGGTTCTTAGCCAGGAACTCTGGAAGGAAACAGAGAGTGATGGAACCATCTCTGTGGAAGGCCAGATCTTGTGGCATTCCACTAAGACCATGTATCTCGTTTCTACGACGGCCCGTGGCCAGCAACAGAAGGAAAGTGGTCTTGAGTGTGAGTAAGTCGAAAGAAATAGTACCCAATGGATCGAAGGGTTGCTTTCAAATGAAATCCAGCACCAGGAACAAGTCCCACAAGGGCACTCTTCTGGGGTTTCTAGCTTCCTTCAGAGAGGCGCCCCTAGCCACCTCTCTGAGCAGGAAATCCACTTCAAAGCCAGGACCACCTAGCTGTTTGATTGTGGTACAGATGGCAGACCTGTACCCTCGCACAGAACAAGCAGGCAGGTAAGAACCGAGGAACAGTGAGCCAGAAAGTTGGCCAGCTGCATGCTCGTAGGGTTAGTAGGGAGAACGTCCTGAGCCGTACACCACCGCAACCATTTCTTCCAGCGAAAGTCATGCAAAGTCTCAGTTCCCTCCCTCCTTGCTTTGGAGACTATGGACAGGAGGTCAGAGGAGGCACCCCCCTGGGAAAGCGCCGCTGACACAGAGGCCGACCGAGGAGTCGAAGACTTCAATGGTGATGCTGACAGTTCCAACCGCACAGCAACCACGCGTGCAGGTGGAGCAGTTGAGGATTGGAATGAGGAATGCCCGAACGAGGCTGCCTCGGCAGATGAGGTTTGGTTTCGAGTTCCAGAGGTGGAACGTGTGTCAGGGACTGAAGGTCCAGATACCAGGGCTGAGCTGGCCATTTCGGCGCAGTGAGAATCAGCTGCGGGCGTTCCAGTCTGGCTTTCCGGATCACCTTGGACAGAATTGGAAAAGGAGGAAACGCGTAGGCAATCAGACTGCTCCAGTCTAGAGAGAGAGCATCCACTGCCCATGCTTCAGGGTCGGCGACCGGAGAGACATAAGTGGGAAGTCTCTTGTTGAACTTTGTGGCAAAGAGGTCCACCATCGGCCGAAACCACCATTCCCACACCCCCTGAAGGGTGTCCTTGTCCAGGGTCCGCCAAGATGTTGGCTTTTCCTGCTATGTGTCTCGCTGAAAGTGCAATGCCCTTGCTGTGGCACCAACGGAGGAGAGCCTCGGTCCGCAGAGAGAGGTCTGCCGAGTGCGCTCCCCACCCTTTGTTCACGTAACATGCGACCGTCGTGTTGTCCGTGAATAAGCTGATGGTCTTGCCAGTGGCCTCCCCCATGAAGTGCAGGAGAGCCCTGCGAACTGCCTCCAGTTCCAAAACATTGATGTGGCATAGGCGCTCCTCCGGGGACCAAGTCCCTGCTGCATGGAGTGAGTCCATGTGGGCTCCCCAGCCCAGGGAGGAGGCGTCTGTGAAGAGTGCCACCTGAAGAGCAGGTGGGGCTATGGGCACCCCCTGGTTAGCCACTCTGATGTCACCTCGAGGAACCACTCGCCCAGACATATCTGGGTATCCCATGGTTGGGTGCTCTGGGACCACCGTAGCCTCAGTGCCCTCTGAAGAGGGCGCTTGAGAACCCTGCCCAGGGGAATGAGAGGTGCCATGGACTCCATCATGCCCAGGAGGGAAGAAAGTGTCCGCGCTGTTGCTTGGGAGGAACGGCGCAAGTGGCTGAGGAGGCCTGCCAGACGGTCCCAGCGATCTGGCGTTGGAGAGACTATCATGGACCGCGTGTCGAATCTCATCCCTAAGAAGTCGAAGGACTGACTTGGGGACAGATCGCATTTCTCCTGGTCCATGAGGAAGCCCAGTTGGGAGCAAAGGTCTAGAAGTCTGGCCGTATGACTCTGGCACAGGGCCTGTGACTGGGCCAGGATAAGCCAGTCGTCCAGGTACACACAGAGACGAATGGATTCCGACCTGACGATGGACACCAATTCCCGCACCACCTTGGTAAACAGGAAAGGGGCAAGGGACAGACCAAATAGGAGGGTCGAGAACTGGAACACCTTGTCCCTCCACACGAACCTCAGGTACCGACGGGACGCCAGATGGATGAGGATATGAAAATAAGCATCTTTCAGATCGATAGAGGTAGCACAATCGCCCTGTTGAATGGTCTCCCGAATCTGTGCTCGTGTATCCATCTTGAATTTGATTTTAGGGAGGAATTTGTTGAGGGGAGACAAGTCAGCTCACTTTGGATGCATGAAGAGTGGGAGGGGGAGAGTGGGGGGGGAGGATTCTGAGAAAGAGTGGTCATGAATAATTTGTAATTTGTCATAGTTTTCCTCCATGTAAAGCGCTGAGAGCTCTTAGAGTGAAAGGGCGCTATATAAATGTACATTATCATCATCATTATTATTATAAGAAGTAGTAGTAGTAATAGTAGTAGTAGTATCATTATTATCATTACTATTATCATTTACGAGAGTGATTATTGGGCTCGTTCACTGCAGTTCAAAACAAAGAGGAAAATGAAAGGATTAGTTATTACCATGTTTATTTTACCGGTACGGTTTTTCCTCGTTGCAGATTACAGTTGAAGGGAAATGCTTCATTTACTTTGAGGATGTTGCCAATGGACTACGGATAGGTGACTCAAAGCAGCTGTGTAAGACCAAAGGTGGTCTGCTGGCCGTATTCGAGTCACTGCAACTATGGGACGGTGTAATTTCAACACTTGTCAACAGCTATGCAATGAAACATTTTACTACGTGGATTGACATTAACGCTGTTGAGCAAACCATGAAGACATCAGTTGATATCTACATGAAGAACATGTAATTTTTTTTTTTTTCCTTTTTTTTCAAATATTTATATTTTCTGTCTCCGTCTTCAGGCGGAATCAGGTTATACCCAAATATGATTTTTGTGTCACCGTACTGCATACGCGAAGTGCTAAGTATCACTAATGTCGGTGAGTGAGTGAGTTGGCGTTTGTGTGTGTGTGTGTGTGTGTGTGTGTGTGTGTGTGTGTGTGTGTGCGTGTGTGTGTGTGTGTGTGTGTGTGTGTGTGTGCGTGTGTGTGTGTGTGTGTGTGGTTGTA
>NC_134895.1:51992740-52090240 GCF_041734735.1 Babylonia areolata | reverse complement strand
AACTCCCCATTTTGGTGTCATATACTGTACCATGTCAAACTGATGCAGAATTCAAAGCAAATGGAGGAGGGTATTACCTTCTGGTTCACATGGGGAGAACCTTGAAACCGTGACAGCTGAGTTAGCCGCGACAAAGGAAATCCCTAAGAACCATATGCCATGAGCATACAGACTTCCCTGAGGAGGAAATCGATGAAGGAAATCTCTGAACGGCAGAAGGCCACCTGCAAATCCTGGCAAAGAGGCACAGAGTGCTGAAAAGTGCCTGGAGTGGCAACAGCGCGAGCCTCCAGAGCTATTAGAATCCTGCATCAACGGAACTGAAAATGCCTATGGTTCCAGCGTGTAGGCGTTCTGACCTGGCTTCCCACCCATCTAGGGCGGGATAGGGAAGTAAGGAAAGGCATAAGCGGTCAGCTTGCTCCAGTCCAGAGAAAAAAAACATTTGCTGCCCAAGATTCCGTGTCTGCAACCAGTGTGACAGGAATCAGGAGTCCTCAACAGACCTGTGGTAAAGAGAACCCCCTTCTGTGGAGACATAACGCCACACCCTTTGCAGGGTGTCCTTGTGTAGGGTCCACCACGTGGAGGACACTCTTGAACCTGCTGCGAGCGCCTGCCTAGGTTGCTGCTGCCCCAGTGTGTCTTGCTGAAAGCTCAATGTCTTGAAGCACCAGCAAAGGAGAGCCTTGGACCACCACATGAGGATATCCAAGGCCCCCTCAACCCCCCCCCCCCTTTTATGTCCAAGTACACGACAGTAGTGTTGCCCGTGAACGCATGAAAATTTTGGATGGCTTCCACCCAGGTAGAGTGGAGACAAGCCCAGCGAACTGCTGCAAGTTCCGGAAGAGTGAAGTTTCACTTGGCTCCCGTGACGACCCAATCACGGCTGCAAGGAGCGAGCCCAAGTGGGCTCCCAATTACTCGCGAGGATGCATCGTGAAGAGTGACCATTGAAGTATGGGGTCAGTGGGACCCCCTGAGCCAGAAATGGGATGGCGGTTAGATAAGCTGATGTATTTCCAGGAACCAATCTCCCAGATGTGCATGACCCTGGGCATCTGAGACCAGCCTTGTCTCTGTGGACCGTGAACTGAACACAGAAACCCCTGACCAACATTTATGGATCGTATGGCAAATGTCGTCCCTAATCAGAAGTAGAAGGAGGAGGAGGAGGAGAAGGACAAGGAGGATCTCCATTTCTGGAGAAACTGCACTGGTTGCCCATCTCTCAGAGGGTATATTGCTAAGTGGCTACCAAGGATTTTAATGTCATGAATTACACTACACCCACATACCTTTGTGACTTACTTTCGGTGTATATATACACACACACACTCTAAATCTTAATGCTGGGCTGCTGTGTGATTCCAGGGTACTGACAATTCCTCAAAGAAACAAAAACTGCAAAGGTCAGCGCCCCTTCTCCTGCCCAGTGCCAGTTGTATGGAACAAGCTGTCCTCAGGCTATCACGTAGGTTATCCAGTTCAGTTTATGATACGTTATCTCAAAACATTACCTCTTCCGTTCTGCCTACTTATTCACTGAACGTGGTTCTTGGATTTCTGCTCTGTGTGTGTGTGTGTGTGTGTGTGTGTGTGTGTTTGCTTGTCTTCGTGCGTGCACTCTATTTTTGGTATGGTATGTCGTACTTGAATGCACGTGTATCTATTATTGGTATAAATCTTATTGTGAATGCCATAAGTACCTTGCCTGGAATGTGGGAACACCAATCTGCATTATTCTTTTTCTTATTATCATTATCATTCTGTCATTTTGACTCACTTGTGTAAACAATGTGAGTCTATGTAATAACCTGGTGTTCAGCTGTGTGTGTGTGTGTGTGTGTGTTAAACTTTGACATTGTCATTTACTTGGTCAAGTTGATACCAAATTTGGCACAACAATAAGAAATAGTCACTTCTTTCCATACATTCTAATCATAATGATACTGCGTCCCTGAGAAAGGTACATAATAGACTGAAATATTTTCACCAAAATATTGCTGTTACATTTTTCTTTTTTATACACAAAACTTAGCATTTTTATGTGACATACTGACACACTGAACAATAGCAGTTCATTAGTATTTTTGTTGCTGAAAATGAAACTGCCTTTACTCAGTGTGGAAGTTACGTTTACACACACATTTCTCAATGTGCCTGTTAATGGAACGATATACTTATAGGCTGAAAACTAATTATTAGTAAAGGAGATAATTATCTTATAGCATCACTCATCTAAAATATTACATTTTAAAAACACGACTCAAGGCATAAAATTGCTTTTGTGTTTTATACTCAGTAGGAAGGTCTAACACTATTTACATTTGAGAATGATGCTAACTACAACATCGACGTGTTTAGCCTACTGCATACGAATATTTTACAGATGTTTCTACATCAGCTAGAATAGGGAACGAGCGATGACGTCACGAAACTGTGATTGTCGGAGTTATTTCCCTTCGTTCCGGTCAGCTTCAACAGCAGAAAGCAATAAGTCTGGCCAGCAACAGCATCCAAAGTTTCCAAAGCATGGAAACGTGGGCTGCTTGATGGTGCCGAAGATTGGGAATGCACAGTTGACCTACCTGAGGGGAAGAAACACCCAGAAATCATCAGCAACAGCGGCATGAGACCTGACATAGTACTCTACTCCAAGGCAACGAAACAAGCGATTCTGATTAAGCTCACTGTGCCAGAAGCAGAATGGAGGAAGCCCACATCTACAAGACCGAGAAGTATGCTAGTCTAGCCAGCAGCCTGAGAGAATCTGGCTTCTAAGCCAAAGTACTCGCCATAGAGATTGGTGCAAGAGGGTTTGTGGGCGCATCTGCCTACAGCTTCATGGAGCAGCTGTCGATTTTCGGTTGAGACAAGGTGTGGTGTCTGGCATACCACCAAAATCACACTGGTGACGTCACTAGTATTGATTTCATGAAAACCCGCTTTGTCAGGCCTTGACGAAAAAAAAAAAAAGAAATAAAAAGAGCATATACAAATAAAAGGATACATCTTTAATTCAATGAATAAACAAACAACAAATAAACGGACAACAAGGGAAACAAATGCATAATTGTATCAGTCCGTAACAGTTTGTTCCCTTGGTCCGTTCCTCACTGGTTGGTTTGTCCGTTGAGTAAAAAGTTGGAAATTGCCATTGACTACTCTTAAAATGTGTTTGTTTTCTTATCAGTTGAAGAAAACTGAAACTGATGGCACACAAGGGCTACCAAAATCTTGTGCCAAGGCAATTATGTAATATTAATTTGGTAATTATGTTCTGCATGGCCGATTTTTATCATTGTAATTATTCACCTTTGTATCTTTTGTCAGTTAATTCTTATTCATTCATCAATTCATTTTATTGAATTGGTATTATTTATTTCATTTCAGTCCCCCCCCCCCCTCCCCTCCCTCTTTTGGCAAGCTCTTAAAGCTTGACCAGTGTGTTGGGTCATCGATCAAGTTTTCTGGCTTACTGTTTGAGGCCTCCTTGAAACATCCGAGGCTGTGTTATACAGTTATATCAAATTAATGAAGTACTTGTAATGCATATTATATGCAAATAGCTGATATAGTATGCAAATAAAAATGGGGCACATTCAGTGAAACTGTGCACACCCATATATGCATGCATACTTACACATGTGAACGCTCACACACACACACACACATGAAAGGAAATTACACAAATTAGCACTGTCACCAACACACACACAGTGACAGTGATATGAACAGAAAAAAATACACACCATGATAAAGAATGTTTCCAACATTCATTTTATTACCATGGAAGTAAACCAACATCATCAATAAAACAGGCTATCATCATTTTCAGCAAATTTTGTTTGTTTTTGTTGTTGAGTGAAACTACCTACGCCATTATCATATTCATAAAACTAAAACACATATATACTAGTCATCGAATATGTATACATAACAAGTCACCAAGTTCTCCCACTGCGGGTACACGATGCAACAATAAACATCACTCTGCCAATACACAAGACTTGCACATTTCTCTTCCCCATTCACAAAGTATGACCAGCACAATCCACTGTCTCCTCCCACTACCCACCCCTCCCCAAGAGAAAAAATAAATTAAAAAATATCATACAACCTTCAGGGCTGATGATTTCCTTTATATATATATATATATATATATATATATATATATATATATATATATATATATATATATATATATATATATATATATATATATATATATATATATAAGACAGAACACTGGAACAATGTGAACTATAGTGTAACTGCACATGATCTGTACACGGTTTCCAAATGATCCCAACAGACACTGGTACCCTGGCAAATGTAACTGGAATCCCTCCAAAGTCTACCAAGTACAGGAATCCCACCAAAGCCAAAACACGACACACGGACACAACTTGTCACAATCATCGTCATCATCATCAAACAGGATGCAGTTCTGTTCATATAACTGCAGGCAGCAACCATCGAAAGACCTCAACTATAGCACATCACAAGCAAGTAAACAAACATACATGTTCATGCAAGAACAGAAAAATGCTAAATTCCACAAGACACTTTCCACGACTCTTTTCTATAAATTTCACGCTTTTCCATGACATTTTCAATGACTTTGCAAACTTTCTTAAAAATTCACCATTTCTCCAAGACTGTTTCTACAACTCTGCAAACGTTCTTTAAATTTCCCCATTTTCCAAGACATTTTTCCACAACCCTGTAAACCTTCTTTCAAAATCCTATCATGTGCACACAGTGTTCAAGACTCTCAAGTGACGACTCATGTCACTTCAAAACAACCAAAGATGTGTCATCTCAAAATGACCCAAAGACACAGAAATCAACCATCAGTTCTGATGCAGTGCACTGCCTTTTCTCATTCTGAACCAGAACACTTGGTGTGACATGGTCATCACAGCTACAATTCATACAACACAGTGGATGCCTAGGGATGATTGAGAGTTTTGTTGACTTGGTTAGTTGATAAGAGAATGTCAGAGGCTCACAAAGACTTTTGAAACTTTAAGCCAGTTTCAAAATGTCCAACAGAGCAGCTAGGAACTGAAATGACTTACCAAGAGGCTTTGAGGCTAAAGTTCCAAAACTTTTGGAGGTTTCAAAATGTCTCAAGGCAGTCAAGAACTGAAGTGACTTTCCAAGTCTCAGACGCTAAATTTCCAAAAAGAACATTTTTTCCAGTCAGCCTGTCAGTTTCTTCAACTTAAAGACTATTCCTAACTCAAAACTGAATTCCAAAAACTTCCACAACAAGAATGCACTGCTCAATAGGGCAAAACTCTTGATCCATTCTCATTCAGATCATGTGTTCTGACTACTACATTCAAATACAGGAAGCTCACATCATTCCACCACCTTTTCAAAGGTGGCTGAAGTGACAGGGCATTTTATGCCTATTTTCAGAACCAGACAACTGGTATGCAAACAAAGGGAGTGACAAAAAGCAGAAAACAGACCACATCAGAGGACAGACAGACAAACTGTAACACTAAAACAAGTTCAGTGCTTCAAAAAATATGGAGTACGGGAGAGAGGGATTTGGGGGAGAGGGTGGGGACGGAAACCAACCTGACAATGTCTATTGGATTTGCCCACCGTGGGAACCAAAACCATGAAAATGAACTTTGGAACAGAGCTCCATGTGGACCCATTGTTAGAACAGGAACAGCACACAGATCTGTCCTGAAATCATTACACTTGTAGGAATGATAACAGATTGTTGATCAGAGATGGTAAGTACACACACAAAGGTGGTATATACAAAGGCCATTCCCGTACCAATGATACATACGGCGTTTCCTAAACACAACTGTAGAAGGAGATGAAAAAATATCATGCTCAGGTTATCCCAAAACTTCAGGAGAAAAAAAAAAGAGAAGAAAACAAATTAAAAACAAGAGTTCAGACTGTATTTGCAAATGGTGTTCATGACTGGGAAGGTTTCTTTTTCTGCTCAAGGAGACTGCAGATAGCTGCTTTTTTTTCTGAAGCGAAGGATTTGGAGAGTGATGCAAGTGGGTTTGCCCCCAACACACTCTAACAGCAGAATGCATCGAAGGGAGAAACAGATCTACATAGAGTCAGAAGTGGGTGGGTGAAGTTTATCTACATAAATTCTTCAGATGTACTGCACTTTTAAAACTATTCCTTCTGACTCATCAACATGTGTTGTCTTATAAACCCATTACAAGCAACTGCAAGAAAGAACATTATGCTATAAAACTGTTTATTTGGTAGTATCCTCTCCCTTCCCCCCCCTCTCTCTCTGTCTCTCCTTTCATTCTTCTTTGTTATTCATTTTGGTGAGAATATGAATCTTTGGTGTTTGGATCTGCCCCAATTCCACCTGATTTGACCTATGATCTTTTACACATATTTTGTCAGGAATAAATCAAGAGTTAAATTGTATAAAAAAAAAAAAAAGAAGAAAAAAAAAAGGAGAGAGAGATGAAGCCAATGACCAAATAGAAGTAATCCCACCAGGAGCAGCAAAACTATGTCATCACATGATCTTAATACAAACAATTTACAGAAATATATATATATATATATAAACTAAACCACAACAATCTGATCATCAGTATAAGCAACAACCAACAAAATAACAAGCCATTAACAAGAGGAGTTTGAATTACACTCCCTGTTTGGTTAGCGCTTGTAGCCTATAGAGGCGTTTGGTTGGCGAGAGCAGATTGGACATGGCCAGATGTCTTTTCACTGTCAGCCGCGCAAAATTTGGTCAAGCAGAGCAAACTGATAGGCCTAGTTCGCATCAGTTTACAGGGTACATTATATGACACCAAACATTTATTTATCATTGCTGCTTGAAGCCCAGCCGACCACACAGGGCCATGTACCAAGCCATGATGGAAGCTTTTTGGCTTTGGGGAGTGAGAAAGAGGAAATGTGGAGGGGACTGGAACTGGGGTTAATGAAAATAACACACAACTGATTTCCTTCGTGACCTCAACAGTCGTCAGAAAATGATTCATGTTTGTGTCACACAGTAGTACCAGAGTGAACAACTGTGGTGGCGATTTGTACACACACACAAAAGACAAATCTTATACAATGTTTTGACATCACAATTCATACAGCACATACTGGTTCTATGGAGCTTGGAAACACAACTTCACTCAATAACATACTGTTATTATTATCATCATCATCATCATCATCATCACCACTGGGGAATCAAACTGAAAATGGTTCTAACAGACTTCTACCTGTAGTATATCTGTTCATAATATTCCTGCAACCACACACACAGTCACAGAATACCACTTTACACGAAATTACATGCATGCAATTAGACTTGTAGCAACTGAACTGTACAACAAAAACATGTGCTTTATTTCAAGTACAGTTCATCACAGATGGCAGAGTGACAAATCACTCCAGTCCAATACACTGCTAGCATATATCATCATCTCTTCCCTCTGTATCTCCTTCAACACAAAAATAATATCTTGAAAAAACAAAACAAAAAAACAGCCACCAAAAACAAGCACACACACACACACACAGAGAAAAAAACACACATGGATATGCCAAACCACAGCTAATCAGAACTATATCTATTCCCAACCCCTCCAAATCCCAATACTACCCTTTCAAGTACAGTTTTGTCTGAAGGGTTTATTGCACATGTACTGGTGAGCTGAAGAAGAGAGAAAAATGCAATCAACTAGCTTCTCTACTTTGCTTTAATGAATGCGCTTCAGACTGTCTACTTCTCTGAGAGAGTTTACTCCTTATTCTTTTTCCCTTTTTTGTGTGTCACAATTAGGTTTAAATAAAAAGAAATTCAACCTTTGAATGAAAAGTTGTACTCAGGAAAAATGGGCCAAAGTCCATATTATATGTGTATAATGTTCCCAAGGAAATTTCTTACAGCGACAACTATTTACTTGTATTTTTTATAATTAACATTTTTCAGAGTTACAACTGACAGTCAGTAAATGTGAAGGAAGCAGATTTCAAGCATTTTTTTTTTTTTTAAGCAGCAAGCCTCAGTTAAGTGCAAGAACGCGAGCATCAACCACACCCTGCGGATCAAAAAGCGGTTTCCAGTGCGCAAAATCTTTTCTAATAACACTACAAGCTTTTGCCACAGCTGAACATGTATAAAACCGGACGCCCACACTTATCTATCCCATTTCTCTCAACTTGCCATGCAACCCCTATCTCCTATTCTACCGTTTTATTTATCAAGTTTTCAATGGCAACATTCAAATGTCAAAATTCATACTTTCACTAGATGCCTTTATCACCAGTATGTGGGATGGTACACTAGACCAAACTCCTCCTCCTGCAGTAAAGACACACCTCTGAGGGGAAGACAGACTGAACACACCCAAGAACTAAAGCAAACCAAACTGTCAGCACTGTTCAAAAACTGCACACAGTCAAACTGACAAACTTTACTGGCAGTTCCACTAGTCTTTGATTCACATTGATTCATGACATGCGCCATGACGGACACCATGGTCACAACATGAATCGTTGGAAAAAAAACAAGAAGAAGTTTCTTCTCTCTTTTGTCACAACACATTCACTTTGGTGATATCATCCTGTCAGCATTTTGTGTGTGTGTATGTGTTTATGTGTGTATGCGCACACGTGCGTGTGCTTGTGCAGACACACACGTGTGAACGTGTGCGTTCATGTATGCATGCATGTGCGCATGTGTATGTGCATGTGTGCATAAGCATGCCTATGCACACTTACATAAATGTTTGTGCATATATGTAAGCATGCATTCATGCACACAGCAATGTAAACACATGAGTACAACCAAATTTTATCAATTTGAGTCTCGCCTCATCTTGCACCACACTGATAACTGTAGCACTGATGACAGTGCTAAACAATAAACCATGGATGACCGTAACCAGGATAGAACGTGTATACTGACTGACTAGAATGGACACTCCACAACCTACAAGACTGACATGGAACCCTGTTCTTTTTATGTGCCGACGAGGATTCACAGGTTTCTGGACATGTTTCACACCCACCTTCACTGCTGTCATGAACATCATACCAGTTTTTATTGAGAAGAACTTTACAGGGAGGGGTGGGGTGAGTGGGGATGATGGGGTAAAGGGAAGGAAGGAAGAGGGGGGAGGATGGTGAGAGTAAAAGGCGAGCAAGGAAAACAATACCGACACACAGGCGAAAATACCGGTTATCAACACAGTAGGATCAAGTGATGAACTATCAAACTAACTCCTGTAATGTCCGTCATTCTTTCTTCTCCATTTCTTCCTCATTCAGAAATCATCGGTATCTGCTCTTTCAAAATTATAGGTTTTCAACACAGTGCCACCATTTTGTAAATCCTTTCAGTGAATAGACAGGGGGTGAAAATCAGCCATTCGCCTACTTATTGAATTATGTGGTTCAGTAATCTGGGGAAAACATATTGTAACAATCTTAACAATGAGTGTACTATGTTTCTATTTAAAAAGATAAAAAAAACCCAAAAAACACACACAAAAAAAACAGAGGGAGAAAGAGGGAGAAATAAATTCTTAGAAGGAAGAAGACGACGAGAAAAAAACACAAAAAAAAACAACCACGAGGAGGATAATCTGCACCCATTTTACCATAACAAAGGTATAATACACATATAAACAGATATCGGCAGGCATGTGCACACACACACTGAAATAGAATAGAAAACCCACAGACTCCCCCCCAAAAAAAATCATTGAAGCAAACAAAAACAATATAGTAAGAAAAAAAATATAAATTTAAACAGTGAATGAAAATCATTGTGGAATGTTAAAACAAAAGGACATTCTTGTTTTGAATGAATCACACTTACTGTTAACATCAACCAATCATCCGTTGTCATAGTTAATTCTGCCATGGTGATCACAAAGCATTCCTTCATTTTTTGGAGATCCCCCTCCTCCCAACTTTTTAAAAATAATTTTTTTGTTAAACAGTCATCCATCTGAGCATATCAGACAAAAGATCACATATATCAGTTATGTTGTTTATAAATGGTGGTGAAATGTAACAACATATGGCATATACCATCACTCATTACCATCATCAACCCTCTTACATACTTAGATATTAGTTTAGCAAGCAATAGTCTCTTAATCTAAGTTGGATTTGTTCAAATTCAATACAAAAACTTTATAGTTCATACACTGAAAACGAAACAGACAACTAATAAATCTGTATACAAACTGTTCCAAAATTGAATAAGAATGTCTAATCATTGAAGATTCTCACAGCTCATGCCCACTGAAATTATATTTCAAACATCACATACTAAATGAAGGATAATTATTGGCTACCTGACAGAATTAGGTGCCAAGTTTCCAAACTAACTTTTTTCAACACTAGATTACTTCTACACAGAAACTTTTAGAAGCAACATATGAGGCGTTTAAAGAGTCAAAAGTAACAGACAAGACACAGACTTTAAAAGCTCTATGTTAAAACACATCACAACTAAACAGCTTTGATTCGTACACAATACATGTCAATCCAGCAGCACTTAATCTCAAATCTTTGCGTACACATACGAGATCAAGCAATCTATCAATAGTTCCACACAATGACAACATGGCTGAATGTTCCTGTTTTTATCATTTCCACCCAATACCTTGAACCTAAGCAACAGAATTTGGCTGCAAGTTGTCTGATCAGACAAAGGAGAGGGGGCTTGGGGGGAGATGGTGGGGGGGAGGGTAGCAGTTTGACACAACAATCTACAAATTACATTCCCTTCCCTTGCCATGCAACCTCTGACAAGAGGATCTGTGCGTCTTTCTCTCCCTCTTTCTCTCACCCCTTGTCCTCAACCCACCCACCCCCCTCCTGTCCCATCCCCTTCTGACCTCCATCTCCCAAACTATCCTACAACATACGAGGAAATCATCTGAATTCAACCATCCCGCAAGCTAAAGCAGATTCAGACATATACACAGCTGATCATGACTGGGGGAAACCTGAACAATAACAATGAAAATACGTTGACAATACATCAGTCACGTGTAGAGAGCGACCAAAGAGAGAATTCCGTTGACCTCAGGAAGGACGAGTTCCATATTCAAAGCCCCTGTTCAGCTGATGAACAGTCATACATGTGGTGATGTGGCAGTAGGGAGCCATAGAAGCTGACTGTCCCTTCGTCTGGTTACATAATATGCTCAGCAATCTGTTGAGAGGGTAAATTAAGTATTGACCCTCCCCACCCCTCTACCCTCAAAAAACACCAAAAAAAAAAAAAACCAACAAAAAAACAAACCTGTCCAATTACACCAAATCCTATCCATACTCCTGAATCGTGAACAGCATGGCTTTGTTCACTGTCATCATCATCATCCTCGTTCCAGGAAGGTTCCTTCCCCCTAACTGGATTTCTTGCCCCTGGAAGCGGAGGACCCCGAGTCCAGGTCCAGTGTCTGCCACTCATCGTCATCGTCAGCCCACACGTCATTGTCCCAGCCAGAACCGGCGCCACTGTTGCCGCCGCTGCCACCCCCTGACCCCCCTGCCTCCTCCGTGCCCAGGTCCAACAGGTTCCCCACCAGTGGCTCTTTCTGCTTGCCAGGGGAGGTAAACCCACTGTCCCACTCAGCATCGTTCCAGTCGTTACCCCCCTTGGAAGATTTGTTTTTGGAGGCGGACGACGGTCGCTTGGACTCCCTGGGGGTGGTTTTCTTTGGGGCGGCTTTCTCCTTGTTGAGCATGCTGCGGTACGGGGAATCTTCGTTCAGCCAGGCCTCCAGGTCATCCTCGTTGCCGGCTGACCAGTCGTTGCCAGCCGACCCTTTGGCTGCTTTGCCAGCCGTTTTGTTGCCCCCGCTGCCGTTGCTGTCCTCCTGGCCTCCCCACTCTCCCCCCCATGAGTCCCCCCAGGAATCTTCCTCCTCAGACAGCAGACGGTTGCCGCTGGAGTCCCTGCCATGGGGAAAAACAAAACAGATTGGTGAGGAAACAGTTGCCGCTAGAATCCATACCATAGGGAAAAAGCAAAACAACGTAACAGATTAATGAGAACGAACAGTTACAAGCCTTTAACAACCAGTGTGGGTGTTGACCATAATAAAAATAACCATCACGGTCATCTATGTTCCTGAGTCAATTTTATGACAGAAGAATTTTAACCACTAGTGTGGCTGTTCAGTAAATGGTTTACTATTTTCCCTGGATCTACTTTTTTTTTTTACATGGCAACATAATTTATCAGGGATTGGAATTTGTGTCTTTTGGAAAAGGTTTTCACGCGTTTCATGTCTGCACATGCATGTTTGTAAACATACACTGAGTTCTGAATGTGATGTGCTGCTGTGGAGTGCAGATTTTTTTGGCAGATGGTGCTATGAAGATGTCCATGTATGCACAGATTTTTACCTGTAAGGGTATGTTGAAAATTATTGCACTCAGTTTTGAAATGACTTTTACTACGTTTTGTCATGGAATATTGACCACAGTATAAAAATTTGTGAATTAAAAGCAAGACATTCAAATAGATAATTTACGTAGCGTTTAAATGACAGATACACTGATATGTTCGTGGTTGATTTGATGATGTTGTAAAGCTAGTATGGATAATCCGAACTTGGTTTTTTTGCTGACATATAGTTAGGTTAATAATACATAATAGTTACTTTATATATGTCTTAAGTTTTGTCAGACTGTTGGATGGCTAAAGAAATGGTGACATTTTTGAAACATTGAATTGCGTAGCAGCCAAGCAGCTATCTTTTGTTATTTCCTGATGGGATGAATGGGAATCTATTTAAAGTAACTGTATTTGGCATTACTTAGTGTGGTGAGTGGACATCGTTTCTCAAGCTAATATTTTTTATCTTTGCTTTAGTGATGATTGGATTTGTCTGAACGCAGTGATGCCTCATTGAGCAACTGAAACTGAAACTTAACTGATGATTGGAAATAATGTTGATGGGACTGGAAGATTTAGTGTTTATGTAAAGGTATGGTGTCTATGTTGTCTTGTTTGTCCACTTAGGTTTCTAGGAACAATACTTAAAGCATGGTCTGCTGTGGGACTGGAAATAAGGAGAGGGGTTTAGCATCCAGAAAGAGTTAAGGAACTGACATATACTAAATATGTGCAGGCATCTAGTGGCCGGGGACAGGCCACGGGTTTTTTGTGCTGAGCTGCCAGGGACTGGGCGCAGACTTCTGTGGAGCGGGATGGTGGGACCATCCTGATGGACTGTCACCAGCATTCTGCCAGGTTTCAGGCAGACCACAGAAGGTGAACATGATGGTGGGACCATCGAGATGTGCTGAAGTGAGGAGCCAGGTGCTGGCAAGACTTCTCCAAAGAACATTCAAGGCAGTGATGTGTTATACTTTCTCACCCGCATATTTTTCAGTCCAGACCATTAGCAGCAACTATATATATTTTTCTCAATAATAAATAAAAGGGTGTGGCTTAACAACGGTGCTGATTTTCATGTTTGGGGAGAACACGTTCTGATTTGGAGTGACAAGTGAACAGATAGCAGGCATACACATACAAGCAAACACACTCACTCTTATTTAGTTACCTCTGTCTATCTTGCACTTTCTTTACAGTGGCTGTTGCACAGAGTAAAAATAACAGACATGGTCATCTATGTTCCTGGGTCAGTTTTCTGACAGAATTAGTTTCCTTCACAATTTATTTATTTAACTTGTGGATCAATGTATTGACAATCTAAAGTCACTATCATTATCACTGGAAAGAAAGATGTGGACAGACAGACAGACAGACAGACAGAAACGGAAACGGTTTATTCACATATAGGCCTCAGCCCCAAGTGAAGGGGTTACTATGAACATTATACAACTCAATAAGAGAACATAAGCAAACAAGCATAAATGCAGATAACAGACAGACAGAGAGAGAGAGAGAGAGAGAGAGAGAGAGAACACTGATCACTAAAACACAATAATTTGAACAATACTGAAACAGATGTACCAAATCACAAACACCCTTGCTTGATAGTGAAACAAAATTCCCCCATTCCTGATAACAACTATTTTCATGTTAAAAATGTATAACCCATTTGTTGGAAATCAATTTGCCACATTATCAATCCTAGAAATGTGTGTGTGTGTGTGTGTGTGTGTGTGTGTGTGTGTGTGTGTGTGTACCTTTCAGAGTAAAAGATCCTTACTTGCCAAGCCTAGTCACCAGCCAGTGGTCCACCTTAAAACCAGTGCCAATCCAAACAAGGCATCACACATCTTTTTTTCTTTGCCCCTTGTCTCATTCTGTTTGCACTTGTCTTACAAAATTTGGCACTTTTTTGTGACAGCGTCCTCTACAGCCAATGAGGTATTATGCTCACTATGTCCCTGTCTCTTCCTGTCTTCATATGCGTTGTGTTAAATGTTTTACAGAAACATAGGGTGGGCTCTCATGGCCTGATCAGTGTGTTGGGTTTATACCCTGTCCAGGAAACTTCTTTTTTTTTCTTTTTTTGTTGTTGTTTGTGAAAGCAGATATGGTGAAGTGTATGAGGATCAGTGTGCATGCTATGACACCACTTTGAAACTGAACCTCACTCCCTCTGTCTTTATTGATTTATTATTATTATTATTATTATTATTACTACTACTACTTTTATTAAAATTATTATTATTTATTTATTTATTTATCTATTTATTCATTTATTTATGTACGCTTATAGTTGACTTCATCAAGTTTTTGCGCCTTATACATATTATTAGTAGTGGTAGTAGGTTTTAAAAAAAAAATTTTTTTTTAAATGTATTTATCTATTATTCATTCACCCCCTTTTTTTTTTTTCTCTCAAGGTCTGACTAAGCGCGTTGGGTTACGCTGCTGGTCAGGCATCTGCTTGGCAGATGTGGTGTAGCGTATATGGATTTGTCCGAACACAGTGACGCCTCCTTGATCCACTGAAACTGTCTTCCCTTTTCAGGTTCAGTCAAACGCACATTCCAACAGATTTCTGCTGCAAAGCGGACGCTCACCGCTGTCAGTACTGTCCCTTTGAACATTTGAAATCCAGGAATCAAACAAGGCTTGCATGCAGAATGCTGCAATTTACAGATGTCATACTTACCATCCCCTCACCTCCACTTTATTATTTTTTTTTTTTAATGACCAACTGATGTGAACAGATATGATATAAATCAACCATCACTGCTCAATAATGGTGTTTTTTTTGTTGTTGCTGTTTTTCTGCAGGATTGAACAAATTCCCTCTGGCAGTAAGGTGAAAATTATCTGTTACAACATTCACCTCTCTCTCTCTCTCTTCAATATCTGGTCTCTCTTTCAAGATTGTTTTGACATTGTACTATAGTCTATAACATCACATTTGACACAGTACTCCTACAACAAGGCAGATATCTTTTCTTCCTCTTTTCATTACCTATTTCTATATTTCTTTTTTTTTTCTTTTTTTTTTTTTTTTGATAAGGTATAATGAATATGGACCAACTGGTTCATGCTTTGGGTCTAATACCTTCTTGACACAAACCAAACATACACCACACTACGAAACAGAGCAGGGTTCCCACTAACATGACCAAACAAAATTTCACACTTCTTACAGACCACAATAAAACTTTCCACTCCAAATACAAAATGGAACAGAATAAATAAAAAAAATTGTCTGAAACACTGCTGATGAAAGAGTTTGGCAGGTGTCCCAGTATCAATGTTAAATTTTCATCAATTTTAGTTGCTTCGACTGCAAGAGTGCGACAGTAATCATTGTTTGTGTGGTTTACTCTTAGTCTACATTTTGCAATTTTTTAGCCAGAGAGAGAGAGAGAGAGAGAGGGGGGGGGCGGAGAGGGAGTGAGAGAAGGTAGCTGGGGAGGGGGAGAGAGAGAGAGAGAGAGAGAGAGAGAGAGAGAGAGAGAGAGAGAGAGAGAGAAACTCAGAACTCTTTTTATTTTTATTCAAGGTTTAACATTTTAGGCTTGGCCTATTCTTCCAATCTGGCCTTGTAATCTACATCAGTTACAATAGAGAGAGAGAGAGTAAGAGAGAGAGAGGGGGGGACAGAGAGAGAGAAAGAGAGAGAGTGAGAGAGAGAGAGAGGGGGGGCAGAGAGAGAGAAAGAGAGACAGACAGACAGAGAGACAGAGGGGGGGGAGAGAGAGAGAGGGAGAATAAGAGAGAGAGAGAGGGGGGGGCGGAGAGAGAGAAAGAGAGAGACAGAGAGAGAGAGGGGGAGAGAGAGAGAGGGAGGGAGAGAGGGGGAGATAGATAGATAGAGAGAGAGAGAGAGAGAGAGAGAGAGAGAGAGAGAGAAGGTAACTGCCCCAAGTGACTCACCCAGCAGCCCCTGACCCGTAGCCCCCCATGCCCAGCAGGGAGGTCTTCTCCCCAGGGCTGGTGTCAGCTGTGGCCAGGGTGGTCTTAGGCTCCCCCCATAGCGACTGCAGGCCCGTCCACCCCTTGGCACTGGCCGCCGACAGCTGTACACACACACAGAGCATCACCATCCCTGTCCTTCACACCTTCCACAGGTCAATCTTTGTCACATTTGTGTGTGTGCCAGACGCCATTACGTGTGAGCTTATATTACAGATTGACATAAGTTTGAAGTTGGGTCAACAGCAAAGTGAGAGCTGCATGATCAATGATTTAGAACTCCATTGCAATGGAAAGTCACTTACAGCTTAGTCATTTGTCAAGGACCATGACTCTCAAACTAGGAGGCAAAATTGCACTAGCTTTTAGTGCTGCAGCCTTGGGGGCTAGTTGGCCTTTGGGAACCATCCCAATGCCGACTGTCCTGGCCTCTTGGCTGAGACAGCAGGGATGTAACCTGGGCAAGACAGTCTCCACTATAACCAAATACCAGCCCAGATAGTCAGGACAGCAGTTACTTCCTGTGCTGCTCTGATTGTCTTAGTCGAAAATAACTATCATACAAGATACTGTCCATCATCGTTTAGTTCAATCTTTGTCACATTTTACGTTTGAGTCAGACAATGGCCATTATCGTTTTGTTCAGTCATACTATGGCCATCATCGTTTAGTTCAATCTTTGTCATGTTTATGTCCATCATCTGTTGGCTCTATGTGTGTGTCAGACACTGTTGATCATCTTTTAGTTCAATTTGTCACATTTATGTGTGTGTCAGACACTGCTGATCATCTTTTAGTTCAATTTGTCACATTTATGTGTGTGTCAGACATTGTCCATCATCTTTCAGTTCAATCTTTGTCTTATCTGTGTGCGTGTCAGACACTGTCATGCTTATGAGTATGTCCAACTTCACTTGTGGGCTGGTTTGTGAGACAGTATGGTGAGAGTGACAAGCTTTCTGAGGTACAAACAATTTTCCAATCGGATGAATAAAGGTGTAATGCACTGTACTGCATTGTATTACACTGTATCATTTTGTCAGAACTTTATTTATTGTACTGTATTGCACTGTCAGAACAGTGTTGTACTGTACTTTGTACTGTCAGAACAGGGAGTCAAAAGGATGGTTTCAAACAAATTGTGCTGTTGACAGCCATGGCAACTGACGGCCACCTCAAAGCTTAAGAAACCTCATCAATCATTAACAATAACATGCCCATCAAATACTGCCAGTAATGGCACCATCGAAAGGCCAAAACCTTTCCGAGGACCAAAACTGTATCACACAAAATACACTGCCATCTCTTTAACAATATGAAGACACCTTTGATGGGGGGAAAAAAAGGAACAGAATAAAAGAAAAAGATTCTCCATTAACAAGGAGCTAAAAGCTTTTCACGACAGGTATAATACAAATCCCAGCTATTGATACGGATTTTTGAAACCTCTAGAAGTGTAAATCAAAGTTGTTGTTTTTTCAGCCAAACGACTGGGAAGACCAAACGGATGGATATGTATACATGTTTGAGCAGGTTTTTACATTCACAACTGTTTTCATCTCGCTATACAGGCAGGCAAACTCCATTTTGGGGGATGGGTTGTGTGAATAAGGTACACTCTGATATATTTCCATAACCCACCAAACACTGAAATGGATCTTCAACATGTGTATTTGATCTTTTCGATGCATACACTTATTACATAAGGGGTTAAGGCACTAGCAGGTCTGCACATCTGTCGATCTGGGAGTTCAGAAAAACCTCCACCCTTCACTCACCAGGCACCGTGATCCGGACTAAAACCCAAGTCCATCAGATTGGAAGTCCAAAAAGTATATCTTTAAAAGGTGTCCAGATTTGAATACATGTGGCAGTGGACACACTGCATAGTGCGTGAGCACGGTACTGACCTTGGAAGCGAATCCGCTCATTGAGGATCCCACGTCATTCATCAAACTGCCATCCTTCACCTGTCAACACAATAGGCACCAGCATACAGTCCACAGGCCATCTGATGATCTGTATCCATGTGGCCATTGGCTGGAAATGGGTGTTTGGGGTGGTAGGAAGGGTGGGGGGCAGGGGGGAGGGGGGGGGGGAGGTGAGGAATGGGAGGGGGGATTTAACAAAATGGGTGAAGAGAAAGGTGTGTGTGTGTGTTTGTGTGTGTGTGTGTGTGTGTGTGTGTGTGTGTGATCATGTATGTGTATGTGTGTGCGTGTGTCTGTGTGCGTGCATGCGTGTGGCTGAGCGTGAGTATGCATGTGCTGCTAGCAATTCAAGATTCGAATGGACTGAAAATACCCTGCAGAAACAATATCCAGTGAACAATGTTTGCACAACTGAGTGTCTTACTTTTTGACTATGCAAGTGAAGTGAGTGCGTGAGTGAGTGAGTGATAGAGAATGAGACAGAGACAGACTGACAGACACAGAGAGACAGAGACAGAGAGAGAGAGAGAGAGAGAGAGAGACAACAACAACAACAACACACACACACACACTCATATGAACACACACACATACAGCCTCACTTCCCACCCCCACACACATAAACACACACTGTGGCACAGACGCACATAAACGCTCACACAGTGACAAAAGCTCTCCCCCAACCAGAACTTGTATAAAGTCACTGACATTCATTCCATGAGTCATGCTCGCAGCGCCAAAGCCCCCACAGGGAGCAGCACAAGGGCATGGTATAATACTGACACCCACTTTGGGAAACCTGACGCTCCCTGATGACACTTCCACAGCACTTTTACATCTGTCTCTCCTCTATAGCATTCTGTTATCCCTTTCTTTTTTTTTCCTTTTTTTTTTTTTTTTTTTGAGTAGTTTTGTCTTTGTTGTATCATACCTGTTCACTATCTGCTCTTGCATCGGTCATTCTTCCACAGAAGTCTCTCTTGTTTTGCTTTGTGTGTGTATGTGTGTGTGTGCTTTTTGACTCACTTGTGTAAACAAAGTGAGTCTATGTTTTAACCCGGTGTTCGGTTGTGTGTGTGTGTGTGTGTGTCCGTGGTAAACTCTAACATTGCCATTTTCTCTGCAAATACTTTGTCAGCTGACACCAAATTTGGTATAAAAATAGGAAAAATTCAGTTCTTTCCAGTCATCTTGTTAAAAACTATATTGCACCTCTGGGAGGGGAACAAAAAAATAAAAAAAGAAGCCAAATTATATGCAAACTGAATTTACTGTTATATTTATATATTTTTTATTCTCTAAACTTGGCACTTTGATCTGATATTCTGACACAACAACAAGAGCAGTCATGTTTATCATTTTTTATTCAAACAGTAACTTTTTTTTGCTAAGCATGGAAGTTATATTTATTTATATTTGTCTTTGGTGCTGATAGTAAAAAAGGGAAATTAATCTGTAATTAATGCTATGGGGCTTAATTTGCTTTAAACTGATCTTTCTTATCTTAAACATTACATTTTGAAATT
The DNA here is from genome assembly GCF_041734735.1 of Babylonia areolata. Lineage (NCBI taxonomy): Eukaryota > Metazoa > Mollusca > Gastropoda > Neogastropoda > Buccinidae > Babylonia > Babylonia areolata. The sequence goes on along the minus strand of NC_134895.1, from coordinate 52,070,411 downwards.
ATACTCATTACATAAAAAGCTTGTGTGCTTTACTCTCAGTGTACTGGGCTTTCACTATATTCATTCACCCAAGTGGTCTTTTTTGAAAAATACTAAAATCAATACGACAAGTGGACTTTATAGATCTACTGGCTGAGCCCTGAAGGTCATGGGCAAAAATGAATTGCATACACATATTTATACATATTCAAAGTGCATGCTCATATTCTTCGTGAACGTGAACGATGCCATTTTGTTTCAAGTTGTTGACCTGCCCGTTCAATCCTATATTCAATCGACAATACACGATAACATGTGATGGAAAGTTGGAGAAGGAGATCGTTAAATATTTATTCAGAGAAAGATTTGTGAACGCCTCATCACTTACTGGATTATGCCCCAAACTGCCATAAAAATATCCACAGAATCAGTCGGAATTCAGTTAAAAATAATAAACCATGAGAGTTAATACCCTTGAACTGATGAAATGTAAAAATTTCCAGTCTTGACTTTTCTCAAAATGAAATCCTTTTCACTTCATACAACGTTTAGAAGTACTTGTACTTGGGGCTACATGTTATTAGTTTAACAAAATACTCAATTTTCATATCAACTTTAAACTATAAAACTAGAATGAACATAAAAGAGAAATTGAATCGACCGTGTCAACCAGGTGTAACTAAACTTGTACATCTATCTAGATCCAGAGAAAATGGCTAAATGTTGCAGTGTGATTGCAGGGATAGCCACATCTCCTTTACCGCGGACTTAAAAAGAATTTTTAATTGCCCTTAAAATTTTTTTGAATGCCCAAGATACACCAGAATAATATGATTTAAACAGCGTTCTCACTGCGAATACCGCAATTGATTTATCGCCCTTTAAAGAAGCATGTTTAAATGTTATGTTTTTGAACATCAGGTAAGGAGCCATGATAGTGTAATGGGTAAGACAGTTTCTTCTCACCCAAACATGCAGGGTTCGAATCTGCCGTTTGGACTTTTTTTTTTTTTTTTTCTCTTTTTTTTTTAATCCGAAGCTTTATAATAACAAATACAGAACACATTTTAACGATTAGATTTTTAAAGTGTATCACAAGTGCCTTGAAGGCCTTGCCTCTCTTGTTATTACTGCTATGCTTTAATCCTACTTGTCTGTTCGTCGCCTCCTCATGTTTTCCTTGCCTTGCTGTTCAGGTGGTGTGGTCGGTCTGTTTATCAACACAGTGCATGAATATAAATGACTACCTGGTTGACATTCTTGTCTGTGCATAGACTGCATGCAACAGCAGCTCATGTGTTAAGAACATTTTGACACAGGGTTTTTACGTGCATGACTGTGAAACAGTTCTTCCACAGAGAGACACATGCATACATAAACCCTTACACATCATATGTGTGCACATAATCATAGGTGATTGGTACACAAACACACATGCAAACACTCATCTGTTTCTCTATCTCTCTCTCATGTGTTCAGTTTGTTTTACATAAAGGCATGCATACAGATCCATTTTGTTACACTAACTAACCAGTATATGGCAAACTATATTACGGTTACTTTACAGTGTTACTCATTTAAACTAGGGTAATGAAGGAAAACACACACACACACAGAGAAAAAATCCACAGCAATTTCACAAAGTTAACACACATGACGCAAATGTTAATTCTGATACATGCTCAGCTGACAAACAAGAGAGAGACATGCATCAATTCTGGAACCTGAGCCCACTCATGCTTATACATGAGTATTATACACAATAAGAAGCAGTCTGTGTGTGTGTGTGTGTGTGTGTGTGTGTGTGTGCGTGCGTGCGCACGCACGATTGTGCATGTATGTGTGTGAGGGAAGGGGAAAGGGGGGGGGGGGGGGGGGGTGAGTGTGTAAATGTGCATGTGTGTCTGCAAGCATGAATAAGCAAGTGCATCACTGCATGTATACATGTGCAAGTGCAGGTACAGTTTACAAGATTTGATTTAATCTGCATAGCTGAATATAACTAATCATTACATTTTGTTTTGAAACAAAGTGAATTTGATTAACCAGACAGACTGTGAAAGAGAACAGAGAAAGAGAGACAGACAGAGACAAAGATTGTTTAAGAGAGACAGCTTTTTTTTGTTATTTTTCTGGTCTGAGCTACTTTTGCTACAGCTGTCACAACCACCAAACCCATCAAACATTGAACAGAGTCATTCATTCATACATCAGAGCAGAAACAAGCAAGCAACTGCTTTTTTTTCTTCTCTTTTTCTCCTCTGAATATCAGAAACTATGAAACAGGTTAGGAGCATCATAAATGTTTTTGTGATTCCTTTCCATAACAACCACAAGATGTGTTGTGAGTATGTGAGTGTGTGTGTGTGTGTGTGTGTGTGTGTGTGTGTGTGTGTGTGTGTGTGTGTGAGTGAAATAGAACAGAATAGAATAGAATAGAACAGAATAGAATAGAATACTTTTTATTGTCATAAAACCTTAAAGTTTTTAAGACACAATGAAACATAAACATGAGCATATTAAGATGAGAAACATTCAGGAACAAATTTCGCTAGCCTTGGCTGTATTTCTGTTAGAAGGATCAATTCACAAGGCTTTGCATTTGGACGACATATATCGATTAGGAATCTGTGTCTGTAAGTCTGTGTGAGTGTGTGTGTTTGTGTGTGTGTGTGCGCGCATGCATGCGCAGCATCACAAATGAACACACACACACATACTGAAATGAGCGAATGAAGAAACAGGGTCAATAAACACATAAATATCAAGTGGACAAAAATACAGACAGACAGACAGATTATTATATAGATCTAATATAAAACAGGTAGCTTAGTAAGTAAGTATTACATGGACAAACAGATGAACAGAAGCTATCACAGATAAACAAAATAACACAATCATACGAAAGTGTAACATACCTATAAATGTTAACACCATAGCAGAGAAAAACTCAGCATTGCAAACATTACATTGTCAAAAAAGGAACACAACTGTATTACAACACCATGTGTGATAGTGGACCAGAGCCTAAATGTTGTAGGAAGTGGGAAGAAACATACCTACAAGAAATCAAATGGAAAGAATGTTTCCTTAAAACAAATTAAAGATATCAATTTAAAATGGATTCAGATTAGAATAAATTATAATCCATAGAATTTTGGCAACAAATGTAATCCTTAAAGAAATGCAGGAAAAGCAAATAAATAAAAAAACTGCACGCAGGGAAAAAATACAAAAAATGGGTGGCGCTGTAGTGTAGTGATGCGCTCCCTGGGGGAGAGCAACCCGAATTTCACACAGAGAGAATTTTTGTAATACTGAAAAAGGCAGTACTTATCATATGTTTTGGAAATGCCATGTTATGCAGTGTTTTTGGAAATGTATTCGGACTATGCTTAATGAAACTTGTGAACTAACATCAAATTTGAGATTAACTGAAAACCTGGTTTTGTTTGGATGCGGTGGGAACATCAAAACTGGTGTGGTATTTGATTTTATTATTCTGGTAGCTAAATCCTACATTTATAAGTCTGAACGGGATAACAGGCCGCCTGACTTGATTATATTTAGAACACTACTTACCTGTAGATACAAAATAGAAAAACACACAGCAAGTATAAATTTTAGACTAAATGAAATCTCTGCCAATTGGTATTATTACAAAAACCTGCTCACTGAAGACCCCTGACTCCATTTTCTTTCCTTTTTGGATACTTGTTTTTTGTTAGCAAAAAGAATCAGTGCCCAACAAATAATATATAATTTCACAATTGTTTCATGATAACTTGACACAATTAGATAAAAGATGGATCCTGTTTACTATTATTAGAAAACCTTCACCACATGTCAACTTGGTAGCAATGGAGCAGTTGTAGCTCTATCATGTCTCCTGTGAACTAAGTCATCTGACTGTCCAATGTGTGCAGCCAGTTGGGAATCAAGGTGTCACATTATAAGTGAAAATTGTTGTTTGTTGTTAGTATCTATTTTTTAATTTTTGTTTTTTTAATTTTAGCTTTGTTTTTCTTCTTGACTTCTGTGGAAATACCCTTGCTAACTATTACCATGCTTGAATAATATGCAACTTGTCACAGGAAAATTGTCATGGTGATGATACTGAAGAGAAAATATAACCTTCATTGCAAGGGAAAAAACAACAACAAAAACAAAAACAAAACAACAACAAAAACAACAAAAACCCACAAAGTAAAGCACACCAAAAGAAGCGGCAAGCAAAATGCAATCCAATAAACATGCAAAAAGGAAGGGGGAAAAAACAAAGGTGAAGGCACAGCTAATTTCTATATGCCATGTATTCACTGAACAATAACAGCTGCTGCCAAAAAGAATACACACAAGCCTAGGCACTCACTTTGTTGGCCAGAGAGGACATGGAGGCCGACATGTCTTCCAGAATTTTGCCTTCTGACACCTATAATTTACACAGCACAACACACACACCGTGCAAACCATGCTGGTCAGGTTTAAGAAACAGAACGAGAATGGTGACAATAACCAAAATTAAACAAGCAAAGCAAAATGCAACCACTCTCTCACTCAGTGTCTCTTTCTATCACACACTTATACACATCACATTTATACACAATCTCTGGGACCACACACACACATGCACACACACACACACACACACATTTAATTTGGCAGATATTATGTATCACAAAGACAAATCACCCCACACTATTTCAATGCTTTTCCAAATCAACCAATGTCCTTTCTCAGAAAACATCCCCTTTCAACACTTTTCCAACCCAACTGAACAATGCCTATGTTTTAAAAATTCGAAACTAAATTTTTATATGCAAGTCCTGTCAAAGCTGAAACAGAGTTCCGAAACACTAAAAGCCAATACACATAAACATGCTCTGGTAATTCTTAGAAATGCTGTCCAAAGAAAGGACATATACCATTAGTTAGTCTCCTAAAGTTTCTACATTCAGAACACACCACACACAAGTAATACTTACACAGATATGCCGACAGACATACAAACGTACTGATTTGCATTAGCACACAGGCATGGTCATTAATGACATAAACTATTATACATTACTTGAGGCACAACATCAAAAGCACAAATCAAAAGGAAACAATCATCTGAAGCTTCTAGTTCTACAAACACAAAATCACCTTCACGCGCAAATCAGACAAAAATGTGCTTCAACAGTACATTTGTTTAATACAGAGGTCAACAGCACAACAAGAATATTTCACACAAAAATCCATTGTGTGAAAGAGAAAGAAAAGATACATGCTGAACAGTGCAAACCAGTGAAACCTGCCCACTTGGAACGCAAACCAAACTATTCACCTTCAACCAACAATATAAAGACTCAAAAGCTCCACGGTTGCCATAAATAAACATTTCTTCACAAGTTAAATTGCTTTAGGCACAATGTAGCTGAACAGAAAACCAAATTTACAAGTATTGGGTGCTGCTGCCTGATTTTTCATTGAGAAAAAAGTACGACAAAACAACAGGTAAGATAGACGTATCTTATCAAATTAAAAGTAAATGTTTTGATTTGTGGACAGTTTTCAACTTCCAGTCAACGTTTTCAGCAGGAGGGGTGAGGTGAGAGTAGGAGTGAGAGAGGCCACAGAAAAAATTAAATGAATGAAGAGACACAAGCAGCACTTGACAGTCTCTTGCTGGGTGCAAAAAACTAAAACTATCTTCAGTTACATTCCAAGCATCCAAAGTGAGTGACTGTTGTCATCGGAAGAAGAAACAGATTTTTGAAAAACTGAAAAGCTTGTGGCAGGTGTTCAGGGTTGATAAACCAAAGTATATGTCTTAATACTGAAACCAAGTAAACATGGGATTTTTTACAATTACTAAAACTCTGTCTTAATACCAAAATTATGTAAAACAAGGACTGCTGTGTTTTTGTTTTGTTTTTTGTTGTCTTTTTTTTTCAAATCACCAAAATGCCAACAGGTAAATAGGTAAAATACAGAAATTCTCCCACCCATGTGGGACTGACTGACCTTGTCCTTGGTGGGTTTGAGCACACTCTCGTTGACAGTCTGTCCCAGCTCCTTCGTCTTCTGAGTGGCGGTGCTGGCTATCTTGGCCGCCTGCACAAGAGAACAAAAATCAAGCAAGGCTTGAATTAAACGGTTCAGGCCACAGTTTCCATCAGGCATCAAAGTGTGCAGACTGATCCATATGCACTTTACATCTGTGAAAATAAAAAAAACAAAAAGGGGGGGTGTGGGGACTGGAAGCTGAGGGAGCAGATACCTGACTCACAGATAATGTTGTATCAATTGGAACGCGGATTCTGAGCAGAACAGAACACTATAAAAAAATAAACGCACACAAACTCACCAACACATAACCACCACCCCCTCCCCTCCCCTGCACATTTTGGACTCTCACCACGGCTTCTGGGAAATGCAAAAGCTGTTCACAGTGTTGCCCTCATGGGGACAACACTGAGCTTGAGAAGTGCTCCAAATTAAAGCGAGTCACGCACAAGATTGCCCTGATCTGACAGTGCTGCAAATGGAACTCTTTCTTCTTCTCTCCGCCTCTGGCGTTCTGCTGAATGGGCCCTGACAGCTTGATGCCAGAAGCTGAAAGCAGGGAAGATGCCAAAGAGAGAGCGGAAGAAAGAAAAAATGCTGAGCTGTGAAAGGCTGTGAAGGCACAGCAAAGAAAGAGAGACAGCGACAGAGTTGGGGATGTGCAGAGAAAGAGAGAGAGAGAGAGAGAGAGAGAGAGAGAGAGAGTGTGCGTGTGCTTGTGAGTGTGTGTGTGTGTGTGTGTGTGTAGGCATAATTATGCATTCATGCCCACTCATGCATGCACCCAGGTGCACATGCATGTTATCGTGAGTGTGCATGAAAGCTCACTTGTATTTGTTCATGCATATATGCAACATCTGTATATATTCAGGTACATGTTGTAATACAATTTGTTTATTTTTCTTAGCCACAGCTGCAATCCCACAAAAGCTATTTCAGGCTCTCATAGAGACATCACAGCAACATGTGTGATGGATGAAGTCCCAGACTATCCCAACAGAATCCAGCCAATAACACTGATGCCTCTAACAGAAATGGACCCCCAAGTCCCTGATCACCACTTTCACGTGCTGCTAACTGCTGCTGCTATGTCATGGCAGCTAGCCATGGGAAAATCTGGCCTTGAATTGGAAAGCTGCTGGTCAAAATCTAAGTGTTTTTTTTTTCACCCATTGTGCAACAGGTTTTACCTGTCACAGCTGTGGCGGGTGAGCCAACAGACAACTTCAAAATGAAAGAAAGCGATCATGCCAAGGGATTACTGCACAACACACACACACACACATGCACACACACACACACACACACACAAATATGTAACAAACCTGAGCCCCTAAGCTGGAGCATTCTCGCTCCCTCTCCCCTCCCAAACAAACAGGCATGTAGAGGGGTGACTAATATTAATGATCATCACTTTATTTATTGTTTCAATTTTTGTTCTGCTGGTTTCCGATAAAACATTTTGAAGATAATGTGAGACAGATTTCTGCGTTTCCAAGATATGTCGATACAGACACTGAAAGGAACAGCCAGTTACTTGACAAACATAGTAAGAATTAGAGTGGGAGAGAGGGGAGTGGGGAGATTGAAAAAGAGAGAGACAGAAACAGAGACACACGAAGAAACATGGAGAGACAGAGAGAGACAGAGAATAAATATATAAAATATAGAAAAGATGGGACAGGATGTGATGTTTTCTCCAAAATGTCCATGGGCATCTTCTACTTTTTGTTTTTCACGTGTCTAATAATTCCTGTTCAAGCCAAACGTACCTCATTACAGCGGGCACATCCTCCTGATAACAAAAAATAATTTTAAACAAAATATAGAAAAAATATATATAACTCCCCCAACTATCATGCTCTCCCCTCAAGGCATCCTCACCCCCTCCGCCTCCCAACAACCCAACAAGCAAGATCATGATGGGGAGAGGATGGTGAGGAGGGAGGGTAACCTAGTTTGGGGTGGGTTGGGGAGAACGATCGATCTCCTCTCTCCTTCCATGTTCCACCCAGAGAGAGAGAGAGAGAGAGAGAGAGAGAGAGAGAGAGAGAGAGAGAAGATAGTGACAGACAGACTGACAGACAGAGTCAACAGTGCTCATCCAGCACCAATCCAGGGCAGGCAGGGCAAGCAGACGTACAAGTGTCCACAACAACTGCTCACCTTAACCACATGTGGCTGACAGGGCCGCCCATCTACGACCCCCCCCTCCCTCCCTAACCCTCCTACTCCCGCACCAGTACCCCCCCCCCCCCCCCCGCCCCTTCGCCCACAGGATCCAGAAGGGTGGGAGGGGGTGAGGCTGGGTAAAGAGGGAAAACCGCCAGTGTGTGGAAGGGAAACCTCATTAGACCTCAGTCCCCCAACGGCCTGACATGTCCCCCACCCTCCCTAACCCCACACTCTTTTAGACCGACTAGAAGACTTGGCTGGGTACAGGGGAGATGGCAGAGAAATCTCATTACGGCACGGGTTCCCGGGCAACCTGGGTCCCTGCCTCCTCCAGGCAACCAGTTCTCGGAAAGAGGGAAAGAAACCACGTCCTCGTTAAGACAGGTCCACCCCCTGGGTACAACCCCCTCCCCCCCTCCCCACACACACACACACCCGCCCCCTTCGCCTTGTGAACCACGGAGGTATAAACCTCAAGCTCCGAAACAGGACAACAGCTCATGGCGCCAGAAGGGATGCCAACCACGAGGTTCATACACATTTTAAATCACAACGAAAAATAACTTTTCGAACACCACATTTTGGAAAACTATAGCGTTGGGAAACCCTGTGAAAGTGACGGTACTTTGATGAATGCTGGGCTTGCAGAAACAAACGCGAAGTCACAGCCACAGTAGCTTCGGAGTATTATCCGTGTACGCACTACGCAGTTCCTTATCACAGATGCTGTGCGCAACATGCATGGGGCACAGCCCGCGGTGACTCTCCGGTGAGTCCATTATCTGCTCCTGGAATGAACGGCTGAATGAACACTGCCAGCGTTTAAACCACTTTGTCATCCGTTTCGGCTGTCCGTCACTGCAGGAACATACCATTGTGCCATATGGTTCTACTGTCACTGCAGGAACATTATGCCATAGTACCATATGGTTCTACTGTCACTGCAGGATCGTTAAACCATACTACCATATGGTTCTATTGTCTGTCATAGAGGGACTTGCCTTGTAGCAGACTCGCCAAAAACGAGAAATCCCAGAAGTATAGCAGTACAGAAAAGCATGGGGGTACTCCCCAAAGCACCATGGTACATGAAATTATGGCAAGCAAGTGCTTTCCAACACCGAGGTATGGTGGCAGACAGGTTATCGCTCACTTCCACACACTCACTTCTTCAGAAGAAACCTGCCATTGTGGTTGCATTTTCCTTCTTTCATCTCTTATCTTTTTCTAGATAAGGTGTGCTGATTTTGATTGAAATATGGCACACTTACGTAAGAGCATGCGCAAACACACTAAAAAAAACAAACAAAAACCCCCCAAAAAACACATACCCCCCACCCTCCCCCAAAATGGGCACACAAACAAGCATAATGTTCTCAGGGTAAAAGCAAGCAGCTGCCATCTTCAGTTCACCGACCTTGGAGCAACCAAGCATATGGTGTGTGTGTGTGTGTGTGTGTGTGGATTTGGGGAGATATGGACAGAAGCAAGAGAGAGAGAGAGAGAGAGAGAGAGAGAGAGAGAGAGAAGACGAAGACGAGGAAGATGATGATGATAATGATGATGAAGACAGACGGAGTGGAGGGAGGGAGGAAGGGGACACTAGTGTATCAGGGGTGGAAGTCCGCGCTGATCACTGACAGTGTAGGAAGGGGAGCGAATGGCGAAGTTCTGGCATGGAAAGGACTCGCCGAGTGGCACACACGCTACCCCTCCTCTCTGGCACTGGCTCCTCTCTCTCTGCTGCCTGGAAAGCGCCGCAGCTTCGCCACGACCGGTGAAGCATAATGTAAGCACCCCCTTCACTTAATTTAACACCCACTCGTCCTCCAACAGCAGGAGTACACATCAGCAAAAACGGGAAGGAATATGAGGTATGAAAAAATAATACTGTCAATATCATCATCATTGACTAATGATAGTTACAATATTTCTTATTTCTTCGAGAACGGTTCATAATGTAGAATGGAAGGATACGCAGAATTTGCTTCCGATTCACACTTGTGCTTTCAAGTAGCTTATCGCTACAATGACACCACCAGAGCGACACAATGTTAAGATGGGCAGCAAAACTGCCACTTTTATACACACAGACGCCGGGGTTTCTGTGCAGAGCTGTGTCCTTTGGGCGCATGTCAACATCAGTCACAAAACAAGTACGTTGACACAGCATCTGTACAAAGAGGGGAGAGGTAATCCAGTCAACTTCTCTCGAGGTTTAGACATTCACACGGGTTGGTTCGTTTTATCTGTCTGTGCGTGCGAGTGTGTAACTCTTTTTGGTTTTTCTTTTCATTTCTTTTTCTCTCTTTTTTTTTGGTTTGTTTTGTTTTGTTTTGTTCTTGTTTGTTTTTTTCTTTTACATGGAACCGCCCACTTTTCAAAACAAAAAGAATTTTTTAAAAAGTAAATAAATAAAAGGAGGTGGAGACGGTGAAGATCGAGGGAGGGGAAGGGGGGGGGGGTGTGAGCAGGGAGAGTTGGGGGGGGGGGGGGGGGGGGGGGGTGTACAGAGCTGGCTTTGGCACCGTCTGAAATTCGGTAGAAGAGGAGAGATTGAAGTGTCCGCATTATCGATTCGTCGCCATTGAATTCCCCCCGCCCCCACCACCTCTCCTATACCTCGCTCGCTTCTTTCATTCCAACCATTTTGGCTGCTCCCTATTTGTGAGCGGAGGAACAGTTATCAGCGCGCCTGTCTTCTTCAGTTCATCCACATTAACACACACACACACACTTTCCTACACCGCATCCCCCGACTCTCCCCACCACCACAATCAACTTTCCTTCTGCCACCTCCTATTCTTTCCCATGTCCTCCATGTTATTTCTCTAATATTTTTTTGCAAAAACAAGATAATTTCGGTTAATACGTCACCCCCCTCCCCCCTTCCTCCCCCACCCGGCCCCCCAACACACACATATACACCTTCACCATTTCTCCCCAATCCTTCTCTTGATATTTTCTATTACATGTACAGACCTACTAGAAAGAACGAGGGCAAGATAAACAAAGACAATGGGAACGGAGGGAAGGACGCGGCGGCGACAGATAAAGAGGCGGGGGCGGTGGGGATATTTTATACACAATAGTTGCAGTCATTCAGTGTCTTAGAGATAGGAGCCATTGTGTGTGTGTGTGTGTGTGTGTGTGTGTGTGTGTGTGTGTGTGTGTGTGTGTGTGTGTGTGTGTGTGTGTCTTTGTGTTTCATTGAATGCTAGTTGTTTGTGTGTGTTCACAAAATCACACACACACTCAGTTAAACTCTGTGTGTGTGTGTGTGTGTGTGTGTGTGTGTGTGTGTGTGCGCGCGCGCGCGCGCGCATGTATACGTGCGTATGTGTGCGGGGGCGCGAGCGAGCGAGAGAGAGATGGGGGAGGGGGGTAAGGGGGCGGGGGGACGCGAGACAGATAGACAGCGAGAAAGAGAGAGACAGCGAGAAAGAGACATAGAATGACAGAGAGATAGAGGGGGGGGAAGGCAGAGAGAGAGAGGGAGAGAGAGAGAGAGAGAGGGGGGGAGAGAGAGAGAGAGAGAGAGGGAGAGAGAGAGAGAGGAGAGAGAGAGAGAGAGAGAGAGAGAGGCCAAAGGTGAAGAGGTAGGGAGAAAGAGAGAGAGAGAGAGAGAAACAGGTTGACAGAGAGACAAAGAGGTAGAGAGAGAAAGAATGGGCAGTCTATCAGACAACCAGAGGCGCTGATGTCACGAGCCAGCCTTTTTCTTTTCCCCCGGGCTGTCTGTCTCAGCATGTGTGTTTCATGATGATCTCCTCCCCTCCCTCCCGTTCTCTTAACCAGCCCTCACCCCTACTACCTCCCTCCCTGTCTGTCTGTCCGCCTGACACAAGCCAGGTACACCACGACAAAAACGTCGGCATCACAGCCAGCATCACATGATCATGACGTATTCACACCGCCAGTAACAACAGGGACTCCAGCAGAACAGGTACCCCTCCCTTCCACTTCCATCCCTCTCCTCCCCTCCCCTCCCCTCCTGACCTCTCCGTGGTCTTATTCCTACTGGCTACCCCATTTTGTCCACAAACAGCACGACCGGAACGCGAAGTCCGGGTATTCACATAACTCGCTCAAATTCCAAGGCCCTCTCTCTCTTTCCGTACCCATGTTCCCCCTAAATCACAAAGCGTCAGCTATAACTCTACGCTTGTATCACCCTCACAGCACCATTTGTTTTGTTTTGTCGTTCTTGAGTTCTTCGCCACTGTTGTTCGGCTCCATCAGCCAATTCCTGCCACACTCCCCACCCATACCCATCTTATTATCCCCATAATCCTGTGACAAAGAGTGCGCGTATAAACTTCACAAGTCACTTCGAGGAGTAAAAAGAATAAAATCTAATAAGATGAAAGCAAAAAGCTAGTGCAGAACAACAAAAGAACTCTTCAGTGTAAACAAACAAAAAATCCTCCTTTCTCCTGAAAAGATTAACCTAGTTCTTACTTTGAATCTTTAAACAGATTTTTAAACAGATTTAATACCAATTATTTGCAAATTTTGGCTCAGGAGCTCAGGCATTAGGGTTAAAATTGCTCAGGGACTCAGGGCACAAAGGGTTAAGGAACACACACAAACAACTATCATTCAATGAAAGGTCGAGTTTATCTGAATAAATCAATGGCTGGTTATGAAGCTAGTTACCTGGCTGGTTAATCAATTTTTAAACTCTCTCTCTCTCTCTTATTTATTTTTTAATTTTTTTTTACACGTTGCAGTCTCTGGCTGGCTATAATTAATCAGAGCCATGTCATTAACATTTTTTTTTTCTTTTTTACGTTTTGACCATTAATATGAAAGCCACGCCTTTTTTTTGTTTTGTTCATGACATCTTACTCGACAAGATTTGTAAAATAAAAGAATCAAGAGAGGCAATACCTTCAAAACGTACATGTGATACCCATTTAATACCAACAAAAGAATTATGGAAGAAGAAAAATTGAGTGAGACGGAGGCAAGCAGGCATACATACACAAAGACAGACTGAACACACGCACGCATCCGCGAGCGAGCGAGCGCACGCGCGCTCACACACAAACGACACATAGATACGCAGAGAAAGAGATGGCGATGAGTGAGAGTGAATCACGCATACAAACACGCACGCGCGCGTTTAATAGAGAGAGAGAGAGAGAGAGAGAGAGAGAGAGAGAGAGAGAGAGAGAGAGAGAGACAGACAGACAGACATACAGACAGAGAGGCAGAGAGAGACAGACAGACAGAGACAGACAAAGAGAGAGAGAGACAGAGGGAATGAGAAATGTGCATGTGAGTGTGACTCACGCGGGTGCACACACACACACACACACACACACACACAGGGAGACCATGAAACAGCCACAAAATACGCCAATGGCCTGTGGCTAATCATTTGTGCCATGATCGCGCGAGCGTCCTATCCATTTCGTTCACAGGCCATATTGATACAGTTAGCCATCGATCGCTCCGTTGTATGTAAAGCACGTGTAAGGGTGTGGAGGTGGGGGAATCTGTGGTGTGGAGGGAGCTGGAGAAGGGAAAGGGGGTGCAACCAGATGGAGAGGGAGGGAGAAGTAGGGAGGGAGGACAGGTGGGGGTGCCCTGAGCAATCGATCAAAGTGTGTGCGTGTTCGAGGGGGTAGGGGTGGGGGCTTGAGTATGCGTATGTGTGTACGCGAATGAGAGAGAGAGAGAGAGAGAGAGAGAGAGAGAGAGAGAGAGTGTGTGAGTGTGTGTCCCCTTCTTATGGATGCACACATATTCAAACGCAACACAGAGGGGGAGGGAGAGAAAGGTTGAGAAAGACTGAGAGAGAACCAGAGATTCAAATTCAACACAGAGAGAGGGGGAGGGTGGAGGACAGAAAGAAGGGAAGAGGGTATGAGGGTGGAGCTGTTTTCTGAATGACATGTAACAGTGCACTTTGAAATAAAACATTTGTTGCTGTTGCTTTTAAATCTCACAATGAATAGTACGTAAACGCTTCCTTACTGTCTGTCTGCTAATGAGGATAATTTTTACACGCAATAAACCACTGCGAAAACGTGACAAAAATACCACACGAAGATTACTGGCGTCCGTTGTGCAACATGTTAATCGTGTGAATTTCTTCTTAGACACCGAAAGAACGTGGGAGATGGGCAGAGAGAGAGGATGTGTGTGTGTGTGTGTGTGTGTGTGTGTGTGTGTGTGTGTGTGTGTGTGTGTGAGAGAGAGAGAGAGAGAGAGAGAGAGAGAGAGTGTGTGTGTGTGTGTGTGTTGTAAGGCGAGAGAGAGAGAAAGAGAGAGAGAGAGAGAGAGAGAGAGAGAGAGAGAGAGACAGACAGACAGACAGACAGACAGATCCGATCCGAAGTGAACAATGCAACATAACATTCCAGCAGTATTCCCTCACTCCCCAGCTCCCTACCACGGGGACGTTTCAGGACGAGGGGCGACGACCTGGGGGTGCCACACCGGATCTTAGGGGAACACTAAAACCTGAGGGAATTTCCGCCCTGAGAGATGTGAAAGCTTCCTGGCTGTTAGTACATGGGTCCCGGGTCCTTCATCACTGACCCATCAGAGGTCGTGTCTCTCAGAGCTATGCACCAATCTCCGGATGACCGGGCGAAGTGCAGCCATTATCGTACAGGACTTTAGTGCATTGCATTGCATTACATTGTATCGCATTGCGTTGAATTGCATTTGCGTTGTGTTGTTGCACTGTATCGGATCATATTGCATTGTATTGTTTTGTATTGTTTTTGCTTTGCATTGCATCGTGTTGCATTGCACTGTATTGTCTTATGTTACGTTTTGCCACAACGGATTTCTCTGTGTAAAATTCTGCTGCTCTCCTCTATGCGTATCGCTTCAGAACCACCCTTTTTTTTCTTCTTTTTTTTCTGTCTGCATGTGTATAAGTAAATTTTTTTATTTCAACATATTTAATTGTTGCGTGTTCTTTTAAGTGCGCTAAGTGCATACTGAACACGGTCGGGGGACGTCGGTTTATCGTCAAATACGCATGA
Source organism: Babylonia areolata (assembly GCF_041734735.1). Lineage (NCBI taxonomy): Eukaryota > Metazoa > Mollusca > Gastropoda > Neogastropoda > Buccinidae > Babylonia > Babylonia areolata. Next base: position 52,055,199 of record NC_134895.1, on the reverse strand, counting down.
CTTAACACCCACACCTCACCACCATTGAAGAGAGATCAGCGGGCAGAGACGTAACAGTTCCGTTCCGTAAATTGAACTCGGTCCGTATACTGGGCTCGAACTCGCGGACACCTGCTCCCCCCCAATGCCGGCGCATTACCCACTAAGACCCGCTGCACTTCATCATCGCGACCACAGCACGTGCAGTCCGTGTCTTCGAGAGATAAGCACAGTTCCCCGGGTGGATCGGGTGAAGTGCTGCCATCTAGCCAAATGTACCGTGAACTATCCATCCCCCGTCGTTCCGTCCTTCCTTCCTTCCACACAATGCAGGGTCTTCATCAAGCACAAGGTGACTGACCAGTCGAGACAATGCCAGCCAGCCAGGTTGCCTGGTAGTCCTCTCTCCACCACTGCAAACGAACAGCTACTGACGTCAAGAATCACACTGCTCGTAATTAAGCCTCGCGGTCGGAGGGGGAAAGGGGAAAAAGTGCAGCTGGGTCGCTGGCGTCAGACCCATATACCTCTGGAAGTCTCTGTCCTTACTCCTATGCTTCTGCCTCTCTGCCTCTGTCTGTTCGGTGTCTCCGACGCTGATTAATCTTTCCAAAACGGATTCCAGTCTGATCATTAAAATTTCATGGGCAGAAAATTGGATTTAAATAAAGGAAAAGAAAAAGAGAAACGCAGGGGTGGGTGTATATGCGTGTGTGTTGTGCGGATGGGCGGAGAGGGCGGGGGATGTGTGCGTAGCTTCAAAAGAAAGGAACTAAAAAAAAAAAAAGGAAAGAAGAAAAAAAGCGAAAAAACAACAACAAAAAAACAAAAAAACGGAAAAAAAAGTATGTAATAAAACTGCTGTGGTTGTGGTTGTGGTTGTGTTTGTGTGTGTGTGTGTGTGTGTGTGTGTGTGTGTGTGTGTGTGCACGCGCGCGCGCTAAGTTCTGCTTCAGTTTCACTGCGTGGCAGAGCCGCACAGGTCTATTTTGAGCCAAAAAGAGGGTTCTGGCACTGGTGCTCCCATAAACAGACATGCTATACACCGTCTTTTGGTTTCACACTTTTCTTTTTAATTCACTTTTTATATTTCTTACTTCTTTTGCAATGTTGTGATGACGTTAACTCGGGTCTGAAAAGTTCGTCAAAAGCGGGTTAAAAAACCAAAAAACAACCCCAAAAAAACACACACACACACACAAAAACATACACCAAGCACGAGCCTGGATCATGAAGCAACAGCGGAACACTCGTGGAAGAACTTTTAAGCAGCCTTTCTCACTCGAAAGAGAGAGAGAGAGAGAGAGAGAGAGAGACAGAGAGAGAGAGAGAGAGAGAGAGAGAGAGAGAGAGAGAGAGAGAGAGAGGAAGAAAAAAAGGAACCTGTGCAAAGGACTGTCGATTGAAAAACTATTTGAAAAAGATCATTCAGCCCTGCATCATAAAACCATCCCTCATTGTCAAAACCACCACATTAATAAAAGGAATTCTCTTTCTGTGAGACCAAATCATACATCGCCTTTTCTCGGAAATGATCTCAACAAAACTAAACTCCTTCCCGTCCTTCAAGACTTTTTATCTTCAGACGAGTACATAATCATCCATCTTTTTTTTCTGAATGATCAACCACACACACACACACACACACACACATACTTTACGCAAATTTTCATCACACATAGGAAGAAGAAAGTCCACCGCAGAGTACGCACTGGAATATAGATAACCTACGCCACACCAACAGGGCGTCAATGACAACAGAAAGGATTAACGAAGAAACGAGACAGCGTCTATTCCACCAGCACGGCAACGACAAATCAGCACCAAAAAGCCTGAGAGCCTTGGCGACCAACCTTGTTAGCAGCAGTCATTAGATCGTGTATCACTCGCCATTCTGACCCCTTGCCGACACGAAGAGCAGCGCCGACAGAAGTAAACGGTGCGTGGGTGGGTGGCAGGGTGTACTGTTTCTGTGCACTTTGATTTGGTCAGTTTTTATCCGCAGTTGTTTTGTTTTGTTTTGGTTTTGTTTTGTTACTGCTTTCGTTTTCTCGCCGTTCAGGAGCTGCAGCTCTCGTGTTCAGTCGTATTGATCAGTGTCTTTTATGTGCAGGGCCGTTCTTACCCCACACCCCACCCACCAGCCCCATTGGGCAGCCATACTTCGTTTTCATTTCGGTGTATTGCAAGTACGCACAAAGAAGGTTCAAACACTCTGTAAATATGGTGAACTTTAATGGGAGCTTGAGAAAAAAAAAAAATCTCCACCCTTTACCAACCAGACGCAACCGAGATTCGAACCCAGGACCCTAGGTATAGAAGTCAAATGCTCAAACCACTCGCGCGCGCGTCTCTCTCTCTCTCTCTCTCTCTCTCTCATCTCTCTCTCTGTATGTGCGTGTGCGTGTGTGTGTGTTTTCCCATTAGTTGAGTTACAGTCTAGCGTTTCTCTTCATTCTCACACGAAGTCATATAGACACCATCACCGTAACAATAACAAAGAACTGTGATGACGCAATCATGTACAATCGCGATTATTAACTATATATTTTTACGACTCAGATGTAACACCTTGTGTCGCCTGACTGCCACATAAACACCTCTTTCCAGTTTCGATGACAACGGCGACGATGGGTATCACACAACACACACACACACACACACATTTCTTCTTTCTCTCCATATGTACACACGGTCTCCCTACGTCTCACTCACTCCATCCCTCTCCTTGTATTCCAGTGTGCTCACAGACGAAGATTACTTTGCTGACGGTCGATTCACCTGATCTTGGTTTGCCTTCCTTTGATGTTGCCGCTTCCAGATGCGCTGGACTCTGCATTGTCTCACAAATTAACTCTACCCGTGTCATCTACTGCGCCAAGGGTGGTAAACTCCCCGTTTCATCTACTGCGCCAAGGGTGGTAAACTCGTGTTTGAATTCAGAGTTAACTATCAGTTCACATCCTTATGGGAGATTCCTTTCAATGACACTGGCCTTCTTTCAGTTTCAGTTTCTCGTGCAGTCGCAGCGTTCGTACAAATCCATACTGGCTGCATCACTGTTGCTAGGCAGATGCCTGACAGCAGGATAACCCAACACACTGGTCAGGCCTTGACTGCATAAAAAAAATATATACACACATATATTTGTGTACTTTAGTTTTGATGGAAAAAAAAAAAAAAGGTACAAGAAGACCGAAGGCAATGCTGTAAATGAATGGGGAGTGAGAGAGAGAGACAGAGAGAGAGAGAGAGGGAGGAGAGAGAGGGTGAGGGAGAGAGAGAGGGAGGAGAGAGAGAAGGCGGGTGAAGGGGTGGAAATGAGAAAGGGGAGTAGAGAGAGAGAGAGAACTGGCAGGTGAGAGAGAGAGAGAGAGAGAGAGAGAGAGAGAGAGAGAGAGAGAGAGAGAGAGGATAGGCGATGGACAAGATGAGGGTGGGAAGGGGGTGATAGTCAGGGTGGAGGAAGGACAGACATGAAGACCGTCACACAGAGATCAATACGGACTCAATCCACCCCTCCTGCCTGCCGGTCTGCCTGGCACGATGGGAAGAAGTCTTCCATCCATCCACCCTTGATGCTGCTCTTCTGATCCCCCTTCCATCCTCCCTATATCTCTCTCTCAAACTCTCTCTCTCTCTCTCTCTAGTGTGTGTGTGTGTGTGTGTGTGTGTGTGTGTGTGTGTGTGTGTGTGTGTGTGTGTGTGTGTGTCGTCAGGGGAAAATCGCTGTAAAAATGGCATCACGTAAAAGATAGAATATCCACACACTCCCTCCTTCCGCAAGAAACAAAATAAAAACAGTACCAAGCATACTAAAAATTAAAAAAAAAAAAAAAAATAAAAGAAAGACAAGTCAAATCAAACCCCACCACATTCACACACACACACACACACACACACACACACACACACACACAGATCACATGGCCCAACGTAACATCCAGCAAAATCGAACGAAGAACAGATCAGACACGTCTAACATCCAGAAACATCGAACGGTAAACAGCTCACACACATCTATCTCCTGTCAAATCACCCGGTAAAATAACCAGAGGGTTCCCAAACCGTCCAGAAAACGGAATCACAGCAATTTAACTAACGACGGACAATCGAACGGCAGGGTAGGCAGATCACAGCCATCTGAAGACGCCCAGTGACAGTTGAACGGCAAACAAATCACGACAATCTGACATCCAAGCGACGGGCACAACAGCCGAGTGGTTAAACTGTCTCAATCTAAGGGTCTTGGGTTCGAATCCCGGTCTGAGATTACCAAAACGACGGTCAATGTCTAGGCTATGCGAAGTAGAACCCGGCCGGACACAACTTTTTTTTTCCCCAGCACAGGATGTGCATGTCATGATTCTTTCCCCTGGAAACAGTCCGAAGACACGGGTATCAACTGTTGGCCCATACCACAGAGCAGAGTATCACAGACACTTCAGCTGGTCCAAGTTGCAGCGCTGGCTGACTACCGTCAACCATCCTCCGAGCAGCAAGGAAACGCCGATCAAGAGCAACTGCTGGGTTCCCTGAGAAACAGTCATTACAGACACGCACAAAGGAAACCGGATCATTAAGGAGCAGAGGTGGTCGTTCGCATGGATTCGAACCCTTTTAACATGGCAAGAGACCGAACGTTTCGACAAGGAGGGAAGAAGGGGAAATGGAAGGAATTCACGCAACTTTCACCGTCATCACCCGCAACAGTGCCAAGTCTTTTCGGCAAATAGATGTAGCATTATCGTTCAGTTTCCCAAAGCTCTGTTAAGAATTTTGCGTGGAGAAGTTTGCCTCTCCCACTCTTCGCGCACTAATAAAGTAAGCAAATTCCTGTATGTTAATAAAGTGACCAATCACCAAAACCATTAACTAACCTAGCAACTGCCGACAAACAATGGTCATTTTAGGTGCGCAATTAATCACATAACTGGCTTGTAAATATGTATGTGGGTGTGTGGTGTGGGGTGTTATTTGTTCCTATCTCCGAGTTAGATGATTCCTTTACATCGTTAAGTGGTGAAGACATTTTTACAAATAATATCAGTGACTGTGCACAGCGCGTGCACACACACACACACACACACACACGTACAAAGAAACCTACGTACACACGCACATGTACGTACACGCATACAGACACGCATGCGCGGGCCTATTGTTCTGAGCCGTGATGGTTTGGGTCCGGACCGCATCTACTTTCCGATCTTAAGGCCGGCCATACCTCTCTCTCTCTCTCTCTGTGTGTGTGTGTGTGTGTGTGTGTGTGTGTGTGTGTGTGTGTGTGTGTGTGTGAGGGGAGGGGGGCGAAGATCGGTGAAAAAACAACAAAAAACCAACCAAACAAACAAACGGCTAGAAACACATCGAATGTAAAGTGTCGAACAAAACCGGAGAAGTAATCCCGCTGTAAACCTTCAATACATACTCGGCCAAAAACAGACATGGCCATTTGCTGATTTCATCTGATAGCTTTTGTTCTGTTGTTTTGCTGTTGTTGTTATTCTGTTATCCCTTTTTAACTTTTGCACATGAGATGTGGAGATGGTGCACGTAACAAGAGGATTTATAATAATAATAATAATAATAACAATAATAATAATAACAATAATAATAATACTAATAACAACAATATAAATGATAATAATAATAATAATAACAACAATAATAACAACAACAACAATAATAACAACAACAACATTATAAATGATAACAACAACAATATTCAGATGAGTAAATAAATAAACACGAAGAAAACATATATATATATGGCTGAAGGTAATTCAGTTGCAACAAATTCCGACAGCCTTTACAATTTTGCACTGTGCATTATTCAGCTTCGCCTTGAAACACTGGCTGGGAAAACCGAACATAGTGGACTGCAATGAACAGCAGAACAGGACAGGACAGAAATTGTGAACAGAATAAAAACCGATAAAGAGGTCACGCTCGAGCAAGGCACCTAACTGGATGACCCCGGCACCTTCTGGAGAGCACACACACACACACACGCACACACACACACCCCTTCTGGCAAGTTCCGTTCTAATAATATAATAACGTTCTCTAACACTGGTGAAGGACCTGGCAGCCTGGCTGACGGTCCTGGCCCCAGTACAGCCAGAAGTCCACATGGCGCCGACAGGCCAGAACAAAGACACGCCATTAGCGCACGTGGCTCTCGGTCTGCCATTGTTCCCCAGGCCAGACACGGACGTGAGGTCACACAACCCGACCCAGAGTGACTGGACGCCTGGTTACGTGGTTCGCTCCTTCTCCTCTGACCAAACCCGAGTCCAGGGGGAGAGAGAGGGAGAGAGAGAGAGGGGGGGGGGGGAGGAAGGAGAAGTTGAGAGAGAGACAGAAAGACAGATACAAAACAAAAAAAAAGAAAAAAAAAAGAAAAGAAAAAAGACGAAGACCGAGGTGTAGAGGGAGAGACACTGGGTTGGGGAGCGGGCGTACGGGAAGTGGAGAGACACAGACAGAGACACAGACAGAGACACAGACAGACAGACAAAGATGAAGGCATAAGAACGGCCATAAAAGAGGACTGAGACAAACACCACAGAGCCCCCACCCCCACCCCCCCGACCACACTCCTCTAGAGAATCAATGGCGAACCTCGTCGCTAACACCCACCGAGTTAATATTTTCACCCCGTTAAAAGGATCAACGGTTCCGATATCGACGCAACACTCGTTCACCGAAAACATCGCCGACTGATGAAAGCAGAGGATGGTGCCAGACTTGAACACCTGGAAAATCCCAAATCGTTACAGACATTTTTACATGGGGAGAGGGAGTGTGGGGGAGGGGCGGGGGGTGGGAGAGTGGTGGAGGGGGGTGCGAGTAGATGGGGAGGGGGTGGTGGTGGAAGGGGAGGAGTTTGTGAGAAAGAATGAGAAATGCAAGGTGCTTCTCTCTCTCTCTCTCTTTAGCGATCCTGCAATGCTGTACAACAACAACAATAATAATAACAGCACCAATAACACGTTTCTGTACATCTATGCACTTCAGATAAGACTACTTCGCGTGGAATTCCGTTCACAAATTAGTCCCTACACTGTGGACTGCGGAAAAAACAAAACAAAAATAAAGCAAAACAAAAGAAACAAAAAAACAACACAACAATAAGAAAACACAATCACACAAAAAGAGTTGATTCACGTTTCAAACAATGGCAATTATAACAAAGGAGCGGGAAGGGGATGGGGAGTGTTTGCTTACATTGGACTGCTTGATGCAAAATGCCATCGGGCAATATTCTGAGCCCTAACGATGACAGAAGTTATTAAAGTGTTCATCCCTCCTCTCATCGCCAACCCCAGCAGAGAATCTCTCTCTGGTGCCTGAGGCGAACTGAAATTTCACGGGGATCCGTCGTGGTGCTGCTGTCTTTCACGCCGTGGCAGTTATCGTTTTTCGTTCCACGATAAAATAAACAAATAAAGAAAAAAATAAAGAAATAAAAGCTCTGGTCATCTATCACCCAGATCTGTTATTCTGTTATTGTCGATGCTCCCCCCACCACCACACACACACACACTCCCCCTCTCTCTTTCTTTCTTTCGGGAGAAAACTAGGGTAATTTATAGCTGTTGTTTATAACTCATGCTTTACCCTCTTATTCTCTCCCTCTCTCTTTCTCTCTGTATGCGCGCGTGCGTGTGCGTGTGCGCGTGCGTGTGTGTTGACGCATTGATACAGGATCCGCAGAATGGGAGGATGCTCAGTGTCAATCTGACCGGCATCAAACCACTGATGAACGAAGAAAGGAAGGAAGGAAGGAAGGAAGAAAGGAAAGAAGGATAACAAAGGAAGGAAGGAAGCCAAGAAAGCGGGTGATTTCCGATCGATATCAACAAAACACACTCTGCTGCTGAACAATCACAGAAAAATAACAATGGTCCCTCCCGAAGGGCTAGAAATTGATAAAATAATCATGGGGGGGTGGGGTGGGAGGGAACAGACGCGAGCAAAACAAAACGAGAATGAAAAGAGAGGAAGAAAGAAAAACATCTCCTTCATTTGTTTATGCACTCGTCCCCGAAGCTGCATTTGGGAGATGACAGAGCAGAACAGAACAGGCAGAAGCGGGAGGTGGGGGGAGGCGTTGAAAAGAGAGGGAGTAGGGGTGAGAGAGAAGACAAGAGCTACATGAGAGAAAGAGAAGGGGAAAGGTAGATGTAAACAAGGAAAGAAGGGTGGGACAACAATCGGCTACAGAAACAAACCAGGCATGTACTATTATGGACTTTGTAGAATAAACATGGTGGGAGTCAACCCACTAGCAATATCACCATCATCACAATATGAAGGAGGCGGGGAGGGGCGACTAATGAACGTGAGCGTTAAGCAATCAGTATCATTAACAAGGGGTTTTAGGAGAGGGGTAGATGAGGGTGCGAGGAGAGTTGGGATGACGATGGTGGATACCATGCGTGCAACGCATAAAGTTAGCACCTTCCCTCCTCAAACAAATAGCACTATAATTTGCGAAATGGCATTCATGAGGTTGCCACTTGGCAATCGTCCGACCACCACCACCCCTCTCTCTCTGCATTGTTATGCCGATACACGACCTTGCATCACGACTGCTGACATGATACGTGCCTGCCTAAGAGAGACAGCGAGAGAGAGAGAGAGAGAGAGAGAGAGAGGGGGGGGGGGGGAGTGAGAGAGAGGGAGTCCCTCGGGAGGCAGGCATGCCAGAGTGGTGGAGTGTACGTCCCTTGGGGAGGGGTGAAGGGAGGATGCACTGGAGACGGTTGTGGGGACTGACGTTGGTGTCTCGGTGATATATATATATATATATATATATATATATATGTGTGTGTGTGTGTGTGTGTGTGTGTGTGTGTGTGTGTGTGTGTGTGTGTGTTGTATGCACATCATCAGGAGTGATGGCGGTATAGAGAGAGGAGTCAGGTGGTGGGGGGCGGGGGTTGTGGGGCAAAACGTGCCGCTGCAAAGGACACCCAACGGCTATTCATTAGCAGATCTGGCACACACAGAGGGAGGCAGGAGTGTGTGTGTGTGTGTGTGTGTGTGTGTGTGTGTGTGTGTGTGTGTGAGAGAGAGAGAGAGAGAGAGAGAGAGAGAGAGAGAGAGAGAGAGAGAGAGAGTCCACCTCCCCCTCATTGGTGCAAGAGACAGATCGCCGTTTTCGGAAACAATTTGTTCTTTGTTTTTTTAACTGAAGCGGTTTTGTGAGCATCTTGCCGCACTACATGCGATCGAGTAATTGTATGTTCTCTTTTTCACCTCAGTACAGTTCCACAAGAAATTGTCGGTATTTCGTAAAAAATCTAAATTATAACACAAAATATTGACTCAGCAAATTAATTGCTAATTAGTGGACAATTCCTCGGAATTCGGAAGCTCCGAATTCGGGAAAATTGGATGCGGAACATTGATCCAGTAACACTCAAATTATGAAACCAAAAAAGGACTGTTCAAAAGTAACTCCACAGCTTGTTTTGACCCTACTTTTCTACTACCACTAATACTGCTGCGACTACTACTGCTACTACTTGCTGGGGACTGGAGCGAAGATGAACGACTTGATATTCGTTTTGTGTATTGCGATTTTAGATGTACATTATTTGGGCATGGTCATGTATGAGGCTGCAGTCAGCACCAGATTCTCACCACTGACCGTCTTTTTATCGAAGGGAATTCGTTTATGTAGCGAGACTGCGTTTGTCTATCCACATCTGTGCATGTCATGGGTGTCTCTAGCCCACCCAAATGGAGTGAACTTTATCCAAGGTCACTTTTGGAGTGTCCTAATATGCAGAGTTTTCCCCACGCATAGCCTGGTTTACCGTTCACAAGAACTGAATTTATGTTACGTAAAACGGCCATTTCTCCCATAGGAATCTCTCTCTCTCTCTCTCTCTCTCTCTGAGCATCCCCTCCCTACCTTTAATTTACTGTAAAATGGCCACACTCCAAAACCCTCGCCAGGCTGCAAAAATCAATCCCTGGGGGGTGTGGACCAATCTCCCACGAGATCAACACCACCCCGACTACCCGCATCACGACACCAGACACCAGGCAGAAATAAAAGGCCCGCCAGACACCGGGGAAACACCATCCTCGCCCACCCCAACACCCCGGCCTATGTGCCTTACCCTCTTCTTCCCCCGGGGAGTCGGAGGGACGAAGCACCAACCCCCGTCAATACTTCCCAGCCAAACTGGGTCAAACACTCACACCGCTCATAGTCATACAGTGCACAGGCAGGCAGCTCACACACAAAGAACATCACCGCAACTCGACCCGATCTCTCTTCTCGTGACACCTTGGGAAACGCTGACGGTGGGTGAGGGGAGGGAGGAGGGGAAAGAGGGAGTGGGGGGGGATGGCGGGTGGGTGGTGGGGTTGGTAGAATGGGTTGGAGGGGAATAGGGGAGGGGAGGGAGCGGAGAAAAAAAAAACGAAAAAAAAAACAACAAAAAAACAAACGTCCGCCCTCTTTATCCTCGCCTATTTCAGTGACGCAACCGACGCTGACTGACAGCCATTGTCCCTATCCTGAGCGTTTTGCTAACCATTCCGGCAGTGGCGAAGAGCCAAAGCTGACAGTCTCCGCTCAGCCAACACACACACACACACACACACACTTTCACATAAACAGGCCACTTGCCGATCGCTGTATCTGATGCATTGGCTCCAACAGGAAGGCAGGGAGTCATGAAGAGCCGTAACCATGCTCACCTCATCGGCACTCCGCCATGGTAGTGGCAAGTTGTGAGGCTTTCTAAACAGTCAGCCAGCGAGAGTATGCTTGCGCATATGTGGGCACGCACACACACACACACACACACACACACACACACAAACAAACAAACACACACAGTGTGCAGGTTCTGGATGATTAGCACTGAGTGTCTGACTGTTGCTGCTCAGAAGCAGAAAGACATCAGTACCCAGCAATCTATCTCAGGACACCATCATATACTGTCGGTGTTTTTCCTTCCATTTTTTCCCCCTTCTATCAATCTGCTGGTAACAGAAGAACAATACGACAACAACAGCAACAACAAATAACTAAATAGATAAACAAAGATGACAAAAATGATTGACCAAAGGGCAAGCAGTGTCTACATTGTGTTCAAACTAATAATGCGGAGAAAATATTTTTAGGGATGAGCCATTATTGTAGAATAAATTGAATAAGCCCTGCGCAAAATGAATGGCGGTGGAATGAACCGGCAGGAGGTGGTGACTGAATAAAGGGAACGGATCCACCACGACACAGGACTCCTCATCAGTAGAGAGAATAGAGCTGTCTGTCTGTGGATGGGGCCTGTGCGGACTCTGGGGTAAATATCCAAGCACTGCCTTTCTCTTCTCTCTATCTTTGGTTCATAGGACACACACACACACACACACACACACACACAATTGGATGCATCTTGGTCATAAACATTGACTGGCATGTCTAACTTGGCCAAAAATTGCTCATTTGAAACCAGTAGTGAGTACCAATTTGACTGAAAGTATAAATTCATAATGAAATCAGAATAACTTTATTCTTTCATTATCTTCACCTCTTGAGTGCACTTCTAAAAATGATCAATGACTGTTGAGGATTCAACAAGAGGTGATCAGAACAACACAACATAAAAAAGGTAAATATGCACACTCTGTTCAGTGAATTTCACAAGTGACAGACTGATACTGGTGACAGCCTCCAAAGGGTTTATTGCTGATGACCTTTTTCTCAATGATCCTCTGATCCAATAAACCTGCTATCAAATAATGATGACTGACATAAAGTATACACAAAGTGGAGCTCCTCTGACAAACCCAAACTTGCTGCATTTGGGAGAATGGTTAAGATGTTTATCTGCCAATAGCGTCCATGAGGGTCTGCATTTGATTCCTGCTCTTGCCCTTTCTCTCAAGACTGACTGGAAAATCAAACTGAGTGTCTTGTCATTCGAATGAGATGACAAATTGATGTCCCATGTGCAGCATGCATTTGGCGCACTGAAAAAGAACCCCTGGCAATGAAAGGTTTGTCCTCTGGTAAAATTCTGAAGAAGATAAATTATCCACTCTGATATACAAATATATATGAATGCATTCTATGCCTGACTCGCACGTTGGATGATGCTGTCAGCCATCTGCCAAGCAGATGTGGTGTAGGGTAAATATGGATTTGTCTGTACACAAAGATGAGAAAATGAAACTGAAACTGCTGCATGTGCTGACACGAGGAATCACCATGTGGCTGCCACAGCATGATGAGGGCAGGTTTCACTTCTGGTGACCATTTACCCCTCTCTGTTCTTAAGCAACTAGACTCTGTGGATATTTATTTATTTTATTTTATTTATTAAGACTTCTTGCTATAGCGCATATTTATGGGCTCTTTCTCTCATACAAGCACACACACACACACACACACACAAATCATATATTGTCATCTTGACTCCACATTGTTTTGTTTTTTCTCTCTCTCTCCCCATTCTCCCTCTCTGTGTCTCAGGCTCCTGCGCTAACATGTACACATACATACACATACATAGAAGTTGAATGCCCAAACACACAAACCTAATTTTCATTTCCAACTACTACTACTATGCACACACACATACACACACACACTCATTCACTCTCTCTCTCTCTCTCCCTCCCTCTCCATTCTCCCTTTCTGTGTCTCAGGCTCATGCACTCACATGCACACATACAGAGAAGCAGAATGTCTAAACACAAAAACCTTTTTCACCTCCAACAACAACAACAACAACTACTACTACTACTACTACTGCACGCACACACACACACACATATATACTCATTCACTCACTCTCTCGAAATCACCAAATCGCACCCCACCCCTTTCCCTCTCTGGACGTTCCTGTCCCCACACATACATATGCATGAGGTTATTCTACTCTGATGAGAGGAGCTGCCACTGAGATGCCTGCTGCACATGAATATCATCAGCAGCGGATTCATGTAGATAATGGATGAGCAGGGGCTGGATGGACAGGATAATGAGACAACAGGAGATGAAGGAGATAGGGGAGGAGTAAAAGAGAGGGGACTGGGGGATGGGGATGGGGGTGGGGGTGTGGAGAGGGATGAAAAGAATAGAAAAAAAAGTGCTGACAGAGTGCAGAGAAGGGGTTTTCCAAAATATGTAGGAATGGGAGATACAAAACAGTGAAAGGGAGGACATTGGGGAAAAGAGAGGGAGGTGTGTGTGTGTGGGGGGGGGGGGGGGGGGGGGGGGGAGAATGTGAGAAAGAGAATGAGATAGGACAGATGCAGGAGAGCGATGAAAGAATAAATAGTGCTCTAACTAAAAGTAGTTTAATTTCTCTGAACGTGTGTGTGTGTGTGTGTGTGTGTGTGTGTGTATGTGTGCTTGTGTGCGCACATGCACCCATACATGTGCAAGTGCAAGTGTGTGTTTAGGTGCACAAGTGTGTATGCACATGCACGCTTGTGTCTGCCCATGCATGTGCATGAAATGATGAATGCACACACGTGTGTGTGTGTGTGTGTGTGTGTGTGTGTGCACGCATACATGTGCATGTGCAAGTGTGTGTTTAGGTGCACAAGTGTGTATGCACATGCACGCTTGTGTCTGCCCATGCTTGTGCATGAATGCACACACACGTGTGTGTGTGTGTGTATGCGAGTGAGTGAGTGAGTGAGATAAAGCATGTGTTTATGTCTATACCAGATTTACTTCCATGCATGTTGTGAGCTTGTATATCAACTTATATATATAAACAAACATTACCATTTTGACAAATGGCTAGGTACAAGTCATTAGCTCACTGGTGAACCCTCAAAAAGTGAGTCACTGGGCATGAATAGTACTGCATCAGAGGTTATTGACAAGTTTTCCACCACAGTGAAATATGAAGGCACAGAAGGCGATGATGGCAGCTGGAAGAGAAACACTTTTGCACAATAAGCATCTGCTGAAGGCTATTAATCAACGCACATGTCATCTCCACATGCTGCAACAAACAACTCATCTGGCACGTCTCACAGCTGTTTGGTGATTCACAGATAGTTCCTTTACTTACTGTTACACATCTCAGATCAACTGTGGTAAAATGGTCAATGCAACTGAACAGATGCCTTCTGGGAGGTTCAGGCTTTAAATCTTTGCACACCTGAAAACAGATTTACTTTTGATTTCACTACCTTTCAGCTTTCAGTCCACTGAGATGCTTTCGAAGACTCCTGGGCATCTCCTACAAAGATCGTATCACGAACGAAGAAGTTCGAAACAGAATCAGGCAAGTAATTGGGCCCTACGAAGACCTGTTGACCTTGGTCAAGAGATGCAAGCTCAAATGCTATGGCAATGTCATGAGATCATCAGGGCTTGCCAAGACATTCCTGCAGGGCATAGTGCAAGGAGGGAGAAGGAGAGGCAGACAGAGGAAGAGATGGGAGGGCAACATCCCAGAATGGACAGGCTTGAGGTTGAGCGATACAATCAGGAGGTCAGAAAACCAAGAGGATTGGAGGATGCTGGTTGCCAGATCACCTGTGGCACCCCAACGGTCCACAAGACTACGGGATAGGTGAAGGTGAAGGTGAAGACCTTTCAGCTAAACCATATATTCATAAATTTAAAACTAATAAACAGCTTCCAAATGTGTATGCATCCAAAGATCATTCAGCGTAAGGTTCAAAACTGAAGAGTGCATTTCAAGATCAGTTGTAAAACAGTGATTTTTCAAAACTGATGGAATTATCATACAATACTGGTCAATGATGAGGAATAACATGTCAACTAAAATTAATAACTCATGTTCAGCAGTAATCACCTAAAGTAAACCTGGTGTGTGTGTTCTATTCTTTCAATTTCATACAGTTTCTTCGGAAATATTTACACATACATTCCGTTTCTAAACCTTAGTCCCAATATATGACTTGTTCTTTAGATTTTAATCTTCTTTTTTTTTTCTTTTTTTTTTGTTCTTATTATCTGTTTGTTTATTCATCTAATCTTCAGAACATATTGGTACATGTAAATGTTGTCAACAAAATTGTTTTAGAAAAAGGGATTCAAATCGTGGCCACCACCTTTCTCCCTCATATCAATCCATTTATGTCATGTGTGAGAACCAAGCACGCAATATTAAAAAAAAATGCTTCAGATCTCTTCCTCATCCACTTCCTTTGTGTGCATACACACATTCACAGGGAAGATCAAAACATGGTGTGTGTTTCAAGTGACATGCCATGGAAACAAAAATACCTGGCAGGCACTGTCTGTGACAAGAGTTTGGTTGTTAAAACTAAATGGTAGACGTTTCCCTAAATGTGTTGTGAAAAGTATCGTCCTAAGCATCCGTTGTCTTTTTTGTCTTAAAAAAAAAAAAGAAAAAAAAGGAGGTTTTAAAAGTCTAGCACCATTTCGCTTTTGTACAACACTTTTCAATGAATACATAATCCTTTTTATCCCCAAAGAAAAATGATTATGCAAACTGCTCTACTTTATTATCTCCAAAGAGATGATGATGCAAACTGGTATTTCCTCTCTCTGAGAAACACACACACACACACACACACACATATATATATATATATATATATATATCACCATCAACCTACCATCCTAACATATACAAACACCCCCTTCTTCCTATAGCCTCACTAAAACTAAACAACCCAAGAGGATAACACAGTCAGCATTGCTGTAGGCCTAGCTAACTAGCCTGCAGCTAACTACATCACACACACACACACACACACACACACACACAGAGAGTAAAACAAAACAAACAAAAACCTCTCAACCATATACGGAACAGATCTTAAAGCCACAGCCTCTCATACCTCCTGTAGATACCTCCTCCTGCTCCTCTTCCCCTCTCCTCCAGTCCGCCTCAACAAACCCTCAACAGCAGCTTCTGCCCCGTTACACCCTATCACTCCTCCAGACAATCTATCCATCCAGCAATCAATGCACTGACTAGTCAAAGTAGCCGACACACTCTCCCGACACTTTTCGTGGTAGGAGTACCACCATGGCTACTGTAAGCAAGAACCTCACTCACACTGACCGACACTTGCACACACAAGCAGGCAGAGCTTGAGAGACAAGGCGGGACGGGACCCAAGAGCCCCACAGAGCCTGCAGTAATATATTCCTCAATCTTTGGGATGTTGACCGATGTCAACCGGAAGATAATTCATTCAGCTGTCATCAGTCATCACGGTGCTTTTACGTGTATGATGGTGGCAACAGTGGGGAAGCCGGTGAGTAGGTGCACCAAGCCAGCGGGAGGGAGAGAGAAGATGGATGACAGGGTGGGGGAATAGATAGGGGGTGGGGTGGATGAGGGCAATGTAGCATGGGGGAAAGGGTAAGTGTTCTGCACACATCCAGGACTTCAACCTCTCTTCAGACAGCCAGGTGCAGAGACAGACAGGCAGACTGACAGACCTCCCCTACGTGGGCAGGCATCCTGGGATCACCCAGTTGAACAACACAACCGTCTCTGAACGAAGCAGAACCCAAACTCAAAACAATCTGACCATAAGGGTTCAGCCAACAGGTCGTTAATTTCAACTCCTATTCTACCACACAGACAGACAGAGAGACACTCAGACACCGATACCGACACGAGTTCATTGAAGTCAATAAGCCACAGACAGTTTTAAATAATGGGAGGGGGGGGAGGGTCACATTTGAGAGAGAGAGAGAGACAGACACGCAGACACAGAGAGAGCGCGCGCGCGCGCGCGCGCGAGAGAGAGAGAGAGAGAGAGAGAGAGAGAGAGAGAGAGGTGGGGTGGGAGGGAGGTAGAAAGGGAGAGCTAGACACCGACAGAGACAGAGATGCAGAGAAAAAGAGAGACTGAAATAGATAAATATGGAGAGAGAGAGAGAGAGAGAGACAGAGACAGAGACAGAGAGAGAGGGAGGGAGAACGACCGTGAGACGAAGACAAACATGGACACAGGAAGAAGATAGAAAAACAAAGTGAGAGAGGGACAGTTAAAGGTTTGGAGGAAGCAAGAGAGAGAGAGAGAGAGAGAGAGAGAGAGAGGGGGGGGGGGGGCAGGGGGGGGGGGGAGGGGCAATACTGATACCTGATCTATACGCTACTCCGAACAAAAATCAAATTGTTTCATTTTCAATGCACCAGATGTGCTACAAAAACTCACAATGTGATCGTAACCACAACCTTCATATGATATTAAAAACAAATTTCAAAAAGAATTATAGACTAAACAGATAGTGACAAAAACCCATCAGAACGTGAAATGCACACCTTATCCCCAAACACTTTTTTCTTTTTCTTTAAATAATGCAATTCCCCAATTTGCAGTTCAACACAGACAGACAGACAGACAGACACACAAACACACCATCGTCATCATCAAATCAATAAACAAGACACGTTGAAAACAACAAAAGAAAGCAAAACAAATGCGACTCTTCCTCACCTCAACAGGTCCGGTCTGTGATCCAACCAATTCCCCTCAACATTGACTCCTCTTCCCGGCTCCTCACGTCAGCAGACGATCAGTAGTTAGCTACTCAAACCCCTCTCCTTAGTCATCACCACTCGCCGATCAACACCGTGCAGTCACGACCAAAATTAATCGACCCGCTTCCAATCAATCGACCCCCCCATGTCCCCAAAGACACTGTCGTCTGCAAATCCAAACCAACCAACCACCTGGCAGGGAGCGAGCGAGACCTAGAACCGCTCCACTCTATCTCTCACACCGACTGAACCAACAGCAGACGACAAAGGAGACACCGGTGCTCTTGTCTATTTCTCTCTTCTCTCCGCTGGCGGCGGCCAAAGCCCGTTCCACGTACGTCCACGACAACGAACTGAACAGTACAAAACTAAACGACGCCGACGACTTCAGCGTCAAAATCTGAACCCACGTATGGCTGGGGCGGCGGCCGTGGTGGTGATGGTGGTGGGTGAGATGGAGTGATGTGGTAGGGTAGGGGAGGGAGGAGTGGGTGGGTTGGGGTGGGAAGGGGTTGGTTTGGATGATGTGGCGACTGCCAACACACACACACACACGCACACACAAGGGTGACGGTAACTGTGGTGGGTTCGGCTTTCTCTCCCTCTCGTTCAGTCTGTCCTTCTGTCACCACCTCCTCCATCCTGTCAACCCCCTCCCTCCCTCCATCACCCTTGTTCGTCCCCCCAACCCCCATCTCTCTCTCTCTCTCACCCGTCTCTCATCGCGTATTCAGATCCTCTTTCTTTCCAATAACAAGATACGTGCGAACATGGGTACGTGTACTATAATGTGTAAAATGCGAGTACCACGTGCTCGCACGCGCGCGTGTGTATGTGAGTAAGTGTGCTTGCAAAATAGACAGAGATGGGGAGAAAGACCGCATGCGTGTCCACGAGGCTGTTGCTACCATTATGTGCTGAGAGAGACCGCAACAGACAAAGACCACTGGGACAAAGAGACTGAGCAAGCGAGAGACAGAGACAGAGAGAGGAGACACAGTCTGAGAGACAAAGAGAGACACACAGAGAAACAGACAGAGCGAGCGAGCGCGCGAACAAGCAACAGAGAGCGAGCAAGCAAACAAGAGAGAGAGAGAAAGACTCAAAGAGAGAGAGAGAGATGGCCTGGCCTGGCCTGGCCTGGCCTGCATGCTCCATCCTTTTCACACCAGCGATCGATACTTCTGTCTGTCTTCTGACAAGGTTACCCCCACACCCCTAGTCCTCCTCTCCCACCAGCCCCTAGCCCCCTCCCCACCTGCACCCGCCCTCCCCCCCATCATCACTACAACCCCCTCTTTACTCCTCTTTCCCCTCCTCCTCTCCAGCTGCGCGCTTCTGTGCTTGAGAACGGGAGGAGAAAGTTGGGATAAAATATCGACAAATCACATCCGTGTTGGCCTCTTTCCTTTTCTTCCTTTCTCCTTTTTTTCTGTACCCCCCATAATCCTTTGATTTCACAAACACACACGTGCGCGCACATGCAGAGACAAAGAGAGAGAAAGAGATTAATAAACACACAGGCAGACAGACAAACAGAACTCTAGATTTTGAGTTAATGTGGGGAAACTGATACGCTAGGAAAACAAAACAAAAAATAATGTAGAAGAGAAAGATGGGGAAGGAGGAAAAGGAAAAACAAGGTAAAAGTAAACCACCATCAAACTGATGAAATTAACATGTCCTTAAGTAAAAAAAAAAAAAAGTAACTAAATAAACAAATGATAGAGTGAAAGCTACAGAGTGGGGAGCAGAGGGGGTGAGGGGAGAAATGGAAAGAGGGGAAAGCGGGTGAGACCCAGAAAGGGAAAGCGGGATGAACGGAGAGAGATCGAGAAGACATGCCAAGAGAGGCGATGGGGGGGGGGGGGGGGGGGGGTGCACACACAGAGACAGAAACAGAAACAAAGGGGAAAGAGACAAGAGAAGAAAGCATGTAGGACAAAAAGGATGTATGGGTATTCTAGCAAGATGTAAAGGGCAGTGTGGGTGGGGGGGGGGGGGGGGCGGGGGGGCGGGGGCTGGAATTTTCACAACCAAAGGCATCTTTTACAAACTAAAATTTGAAAGGTAAAAAAAAGAGAAAGTTTAAGAAAAAAAAAGAACAAGCTATGGTCTGGGAGGAATCACAGCCCTTACAAACCCATCCATGCGAAAGCAACCACTCTATACTGAAGAATGGCTATGACACCGAGCGATACCACAAATATGTACTTTGGCCCTGGTATTAGTGGTAGTACCCTTTTCCAGGAAGAATAAATGCTTTCTAGCTGTTGTTTCAAGCCATTTTCATCCTGCACAGGTTTGTCTGAAAGACATAACACGCACCATTGTTCTCTGTTGATTCTGTTCATTTCCCTTCCCACTGAGGTCCGCTCCCAATACCAGGCCTGGCCAAAGCAACATTATTAGCCAGTACCTGGTCCACATCTGTCAATACTTGATCACTATCAGCCAGTATCAGATCCCACGGCGGTATGATAATCGTTTTACAGTGCTTGGTCTACCGAAGGGGGAGTTTATTTGTAGTGAAACAATGCTACTAACAGGGAACATCCAACAAATAGATCGAGGAGCAACTGTGCACTCAGGACAGTTACGCTGCTGGTCAGGCATCTGCTTAGCAGATGTGGTGTAGCGTGTATGGATCTGTCCTAACGCAGTGATGCCTCCTGGAGTATCTCAAGGCCTGACTAAGCGCGTCGGGTTACGCTGCTGGTCAGGCATCTGCTTGGCAGATGTGGTGTAGCGTATATGGATTTGTCCGAACGCAGTGACGCCTCCTTGAGCTACTGAAACTGAAAACGGAGTAACTGAAACTGAAACTCACGGCAGAACACAAAGCAGAACGACACAGGCACACATTCACAGACGTTCAAGAAAATGTTTGAGTGCGTTCTTTCACACACACTAACACACACACACACACACACACAAGTAGTGGAAAAAAACATGCAAGCACATGCACATATATGCAAAATTTATTTACACGATTAAAAGATAATAAATTTACACTCTCCTATTTGCATGTCCTCACTCCTCCCCATAACCCCACTGCTGGCCCAGCCATTATCTGACCCAAGGGCACACACACACACACACACACACACACAAAATGAACACCTTCTCTATCATTCCCACACATACAAACACACTCTCTCATAGTCACACCAGTTTATTGACACAGCCCTCACACGACCCACACAACCATGACAGCCCACTGACCTAACTGCAGCTGTCAGCAGTCCCATGTTCACACATTGTTTGGTGCTGACAGCTCTCTTATCCGCTGCCCTACTCTTCACATCAAATGGATTATGCAAGGGCTGCCACCTCAACCAAACTTGGCCACCACTAGCACTATCACAGCCACCACAACCTTCCTTCACTCCTCATATCACCCCTCCACTCCCCCTTCACAAGCCCGCCTGACTCTGTGACCCTCCACCTCTCCATTTACTTATCAGCCTTGTCCTGTAGATTCAGTCAGCTTTACAGGCAGATAGGAATGTTGGCAATTGTTCAATGTGGTAAAAGTGTCCATTGGTCAGGGTTCAACTACAAGGCCGTTCCTGTTTCAGCAAGTTGTTGTCCTGGGGGGAAAGGCGCTTTACAGCCATTTTTCCTCACTCCACCCAGGTGTGACTTTGGTTGGGGAAGGTTAAAATGGCGGAAGGAGAGGACTGGGCCTCACCTTCTTTTGCCGAACCCTGGATATAGTGGATGTGAATCCACTGCCTCAATGGCCATAACAGGCTATGGGAGTTAAACCTTTTCTTTTTTTCTGAAAGAGCTGATGACCAGAACATTATAGGGAAAAAGTGTCTTCACAGAGCCGGCAGTGAAGTGGGTATGTCTTCACTAATTTACGTATGTATGTGTCTGTATGACTGAAGCCTGTCTGAATGACACTGGAAACAAATGATGAGAGCCTAAAGGAAGCTGTCAGTTGATCTACCCAGGTAGACAACATGTTGTGCAAATGACCATGTTTGTAGAGAGCTTCAAATTTGGTCTTTTACTAAAAATAGGCACTAAAAAATAGTAATAAAGATTAATGAAAAAAAAAAGAAGAAAAAAAAGAATGAGCTGATGTCAACAGATGCTTTGTATTAACTTCACACCCAGAGGTTTATCACAGGATTCACACAAGGAACTTTTTCACCTTTCAGATGACAACAACATGAAAGAAAAAAGTGACATATGTGTTAAAACATGGACAAGGAAGTATTCTCACTATTGATAATTCCTACCTGGGTGAGATGAAGTCAAAGCATAGCCTTATCAATAGGATTTTTTTTTAATGAGAAAATACAACCAGAAAAGCAGAATTCTTTCAAAAACAACATTAAACAAGAGAGGCAAGGCCTTCAAGACTCACTTGTGATACACTTAAAAAAAAAAAAATCTAATTGTTAAAATGTGTTCTGTATTTGTTATTATAAAGCTTTGGGTTAAAAAAAAAAAGAAAAAAAAAAGTCCTAAACAGATTCGAACCCCGCGTGCTCGGGTGAGAAGAAACTGTCTTACCCATTACACTATCGTGGCTCCTTAACTGACGTTCTAAAATTTAATATTTGAACATACTTTTTTATTGGGCGATAAATCAATTGCGGTATTCGCAGTGAGAACGCTGTTTAAATCATATTATTCTGGTGTATCTTGAGCATTCAAAAAATCTTTAAGGGCAATAAAAAAATTCTTTTTAAGTCTGCGGTAAAGGAGACGTGGCTATCGCTGCAATCACACTGCAACATTTAGCCATTTTCTCTAGATCTAGATAGATGCACAAGTTTAGTTACACCCGCCGGGAATGTAGTACGACACGGTCGATTCAATTTCTCTTTTGTGTTCATTCTAGTTTTATAGTTTTAAAGTTGATATGAAAATTTAATATTTTCTTAAACTAATAACATGTAGAGCCAAGTACAAGTACTTCTAAACATCGTATGAAGTGAAAAGGACTTCATTTTGAGAAAAGTCAAGACTGGAAATTTTTTCGTTTCATCATGATCAATTCAAGGTATTAACTCGCATGATTTACAATTTTTAACTGTGAATTCTGACTGTTCTGTGGATATTTTTATGGCAGTTTGGGGCATAATCCAGTAAGTGATGAGGCGTTCACAAATCTTTCTCTGAATAAATATTTAACAGTCTCCTTCTCCAACTTTCCATCACATGTTATCGTGTATTGTCCATTGAATATAGGATTGAACGGGCAGGTCAACAACTTGAAACAAAATGGCGTCGTTCGCATTCACGAAGAATATGAGCACGCGCTTTGAATGTGTATAAATATGTGTTCGCAATTGATTTTTGCCCATGACCTTCAGGCTCAGCCAACAGATCTGTAAAGTTCACTCCTCGTATTGATTTTACTATTTTAGTATTTTCCGAAAAAGACCACTTGGGCGAACGAACATAGTGAAAGCCCTATACACTGAGAGTAAAACACACTAGCTTTTTATGTATTGAGTATAATTTCAAAATGTAATGTTTAAGATGAGAAAGATCAGTTTAAAGCAAATTAAGTCCCCTAGCATTAGCCGTATGAAGAGCACAGGTACAGGAGTCATGATGGCTGCCGGAAAAAGAGGGCGATAACCAGCGGGACAAAGGGGAGGTTACCTACTTCCGGGAGGTTATCAGCCGTAGTTTCGTCTGCTCCGCATGGGCGGATAGTTTGCACAGGACAGGAATGTCAGACCCCTGCCGGAGTCTGCACTAGTTGGGTCACGGTTAAGTATGTGTAATTAAATTACATATTAATTTCCCTTTTTTACTATTTGCACCAAAACGTTTGCAAAATAAATAAAACTTCCATGCTTAGCAAAGAAGTTCCTGTTTGAACAAAAAATGATAATAATGACTGCTCTTGTTGTGTCAGAATACCAGATCAAAGTGCCAAGTTTAGAGAACACAAAAAATATAAACAGTAAATGCAGTTTGCATATAATTTGGCTTTTTTTTTTTTTAATTTTGTTGTGCCCATCCCAGAGGTGCAATATTGTTTTAAACAAGATGACGGAAAGAACTGAATTTGTCCTATTTTTAAGCCTAATTTGGTGTCAACTGACAAAGTATTTGCAGAGAAAATGTCAATGTCAAAGTTTACCACAGACACACAGACACACACACACACAGACAACTGAACACTGGGTTAAAACATACTCACTTTGTTTACACAAGTGAGTCAAAAAAGAGGTCCATTATACTATATAGCCCAGTATTCATGCTTTTTTTTTTTTTTTTTTTTATTCCGTCTTCCATGAAATACCCTTAGGTGTAAAATATTAAGAAAAAAAAAAAGTAAAGAAAAGGGTGTTATGATGTTATTGTATAGTGAGTTGTTTTTTTCTTTATTTTTTAAAATTTTTTTCAAACAGCCCAACAAGAGAAAACAAAGTCCTATACATCAAAATGTCTCTTGTACCTGTCAATGATCTTTGTTGTTGCTTTTGATATTGTTGTTGTACAACAAAGAAAGATAAACGTAATATAAACAACTTCCTCTGGTTTGGGAAAGTAAAACACTGGTTACTTCCCTTGAAAATGTATCATTTTTTTTTTAATTACAGTACTTACCTCCCCTGTAAAACCATCACGAGTTTCGTGCAACAGGTTGCACTTCAGTGTCAAGAAACAACATGGGAATTTACATAGACATCAAATTAGTTCAAAAACGAAATCAATGAACAAGCACACCCTGAAGCTGTGGCCCCCGAGATAAATCACCTAACAAGGAAGCCAGTGTCTGCTGGTTCAAGTTCTGTACACGGACAAAGATGTTTTTCACTCCCACCTTCATCAGATCTCGAGTGGTGGTTTGGATGCTAAACATTCAGATAAAATATCAAACCAAGGTCCCATGTGCAGCATGTACTTAGCACGTGTAAAAGAACCCATGGCAAAAAAAGGGTTGACTTGGCAAAACAACTAACACAGGCAGACACAGAAAAAAAACAACAAAAAACAAAAACAAAAAAAACCCATGGGTGGTGCAATACTGTGGCAACATGCTCTCCTCCAGGACAGCAGCCCAAGTTTCCAACAGTGAAATATGTTGTGAAAAGCGTAATACTATATAATACAATGCAATGCATAACAACCCTTCCCTTGCTTAACCAGTGTGTAGATTTAGGTTTCTGGTGTGGTTTTTTTGTTGTTTTTTTGTGTGTTTTTTTCCTCAACACATGGTTCCTCCTCCACTGCAATGTCAACAGTGGGCATCCTTTAAGGTAACCACAGGACAGTACACTACAGCACTTCTGTCACCAGCAAGGCATTATCCAAGCTGTAAAGATGGTGGCCATGAGAATGACTCACTGACTGCGAGTGTAGCATTAACCCACACATTCATGCTGCACAGGATAGCCAGAAAGTTCTCATCAATATTCATCATCCTGACATTTGGGCTTCTCTAGCACTAGGTACGGGTTTCTGGGCAGACATACATACATACAAACAAGCAGACACACACATTCACTCACTCACGCACACTGACCTGAATTGCACAGACTGACCTTTACTTCTGAACATCATTTTTTCACAATCAAAAATGAATAATCACTATCAATGTAATCACAGGTTCCAAGTGTGTTAGCAACAGTTAAAAGAATTTTAAACACAGAGAACAAAAAGAAATAATACACGACTAATAGAAATATACATTTCTGTATTCTTGTCTATATCTCTCACTCATGTCAATGACATGTTTTTTATTTTTGTTGTTGTTTTTGTTTTTTTTCAACAT
Organism: Babylonia areolata; assembly: GCF_041734735.1. Classification (NCBI taxonomy): domain Eukaryota; kingdom Metazoa; phylum Mollusca; class Gastropoda; order Neogastropoda; family Buccinidae; genus Babylonia; species Babylonia areolata. The sequence goes on along the minus strand of NC_134895.1, from coordinate 52,029,969 downwards.
TTAACAAAACAGACAAAACAAAACAGACAAAACAAAAGTTAGTTAAGAAAAAAGAAAAAAACAAAACAAAAAAAAACACATGAAAAAGATGGCTATTATGGAACAGGTGAGAGGAATTTGTTTAATAAAAGTGTTTTGAGTGTTTATGGGCCACTTAAGGAACAAAGTTCCTTACCTTTTCGGAGGCAGCTGAGGCAAACTTTGTGGCTCCAACAGCAAATGTGGACCACCCCTGCAAAATGACACACTTGTATAGCAGATCTGAGAACCCAAATTACTAGAGTTCAGCATTCTAAGTCACATACAATATACACAAAGTTAACAAACAGCCATGACTGAATGCACCACACACACATAACACTCATCACACCCACAAACACAAACACACATCTTATTCATATGACACTTCTCACAAAATCATTAAATGGACCGTACCGTTGTTAAAGAAGACATCGTGTTCTCAAAGAAGTCGTCTTTCTTCTCTGGTGGAGGGGCAGAACCAAACCCAACATACTTTCCTCCCTGGCTCGGCGGTAAGTTACTGGGGGAGAAAAACAAAACAAAAATCACTTTCAAAGTTTATGATTTCATAAATACTTCATCTTGAACCACATGCTTCTTCTGTTTACTACCTTCTCCCCTCAATCATTCCTATTTTCACTGCTGTTTGGTTTAGCTGCTAGATGACAGAGTTTGTTATTGTGAATGATGGGAAGGAGGGGTGGGGGAGGAGGGGGTGGGGGGAGATGGGGGGTTGTGGTTCCTGGTGTCTTGTGACTCTCCAACTCATTACTTGCCAACTTGTCAACTTAAAATTAACCCTTTCGCTGCCAGGAAAATAAGATTTAAGTGAAATCTATTTGCCAGTTTTTTTTTTCACAAAGAACGGGTATAAATTTTCAAAAAATTCTGTGCTCTTTGTTATTGGTGAAAGACCCATGAAAGTGTACATTTTCTGAAAGGTAAATGAATGAAGAATACAAAACACATGATGTTTTCCCATTTTATATATTTTCAGTGACATGCTGTTGTTTTGAAATCAGTGTTTTGTTTTTGTCATATTTTCAACTTGTTCATTACAAACATTACTCAAGTAATTTGCACTAAAATATATTTTCTGTACAAATGGATATTTGCACACACAAAATCATACTAGAACCACCACAATAAAAGATTTTTAAAAAAAAGAGACAGATACACAAAGCATTGTCACTTCTCCAAGTGATAATATTGATGTGAGGCCATGCCCCCTCAGTCTCCATCCCCCTCCTCTTTACCCCTCTCACATGGTCACTTTATCCAGTTCTCATCAGACTGCGTTGGCTGAGTGCCAAGAAAATCGCTCACATTGTGTCCTGCTAATAATTCGGTCACTTTCTGTCATCTGCTACAGCCTGTACAGCCGTCATCACTCACTGACAGTCGTATCTTGGCCACTCTCTTGATTGCTCCCTTTATTTTCTATCAAATAGTCCTATAAATGTTCATCACTGTCTTCTTCGAATTTATGCTTCAATTCTTTCTGAGCATCAGCTAAAGAAAGAAATCATGGTTGATTTAGTTCGCCACGATTGCATGTCTTGAGCACGGCGTCAGTCCAACATTTTGCTGAGCGAGCGAGGACAGAAGTCAGGCAAACACTGCGGCAGTAACCCAACCAAAACGTTCAAATAAAGGACTGCCTCATGACATAGATGGTGTTTCTAGCTATGAATAGAATCTAGAAAGATTCCCCAAGCTAAAGCTACCAGTATTTTTGTTAATGAACTGAAAGCAAACCAGGGAAAAGTCAGAATATTTGATGACTAGTTATCTCATCATTGTAGCAGCGAAGCATACATGCTAGCACTGACGAGTTATCTCATCATATAGGCAGCTTAGGGTTTAAGATACTGTTTCACAATTCATACACGACATGAATTTTTTTTTGTTCTTTTTGTACGCTTATAGTTGACTTCATCAAGTTTCTGCGCCTTATATGTATTATTATTAGTTATTAGTAGTAGTAGTTCTTTTTATGTATTTATCTATCATTTATTTACTCTTTTTTTTTTCCTCAAGGCCTGACAAAGCACGTTGGGTTACGCTGCTGGTCAAGCATCTGCTTGGCAGATGTGGTGTAGCGTATATGGATTTGTCCGAACGCAGTGACAAACCACTTGAGCTACTGAAACTGAAACTCATGCATGACACTTATGCTCGATGTCAGTATCATGCAACCCTCACTTCTTTGTATGCTTCAGATTTCTAAGTACATGCTGAAGAAATGAAAGAAATGGCCAAAAACAATGTTAAAAATGAACAATAAAAATAATAATAAAAAGAAGAATGACAGATGATAACTTAGCGCACAAGTCGTGCGCGTGTTCTTATGTTTCGGTGTATGTGTTTGTGTCTGTGACTTTATATATTGTCACTAAAAACCATAAAATGATTCATGTGTTTGATTGTGTAATGAACTATATATGCATGTGTATGTATGTATATGTGTATGTATGTGTATATATATACATATATATATATATATGTATGTGTATGTATATGTATATGTGTGTGTATATGTGTGTATGCATATATATATATGTGTGTATCTATGTTTGTGTATATATATATATGTGTGTGTGTATATATGTATGTATACATATCAACATAATCACTTATATCTGTTATTGTTTATGTTCACATTTTTTCTCATCTATTCTGAATGTCATAATGAATTTATATATATATAATAAAACGGTGGTCGACCCAAGAAAGTCCGGGGGAAAAAAAAAAAAAAAAAAAAAAAAAAAAAAAAAAAAAAAAAAAAAACTTAGCGCACAAGTAGTTCCATACAGATGCTGGGACCCACAAACAGGCACTTACTCTGGCCTGGCAGCATTTTCTGCTTGCATCCTTTCAAAGAAGGCTGCCTTGTGCTTGTCCACATACTCCCTGAAATAGAATCATACCATAAAATCATAAGTAAGTCTCATACAAAGCATTAAAATCTTATTATTATGATTATACTTGTAATATGATTTCTTCTTACAACGTATAATACAAAACAGAGATGGGAAAGACTAACATACAATAGTGTGCATGTGTGCGCATGTGCGTGTGCGTGTGTGTGTGTTTGTAGCACTAACCTTGGAGCAAAAGCACTGTGAATCAATAAACTTATCCCTTTGCCTCGATCATGTATTTGTTACATCTTTTTTTAGTAGTTTTTTGTGTGTCTTCTTGGTTGTCACAACAGATTTTTTCTGTGTGACATGGATACAATCAGGCTGCTCTCCCCTGGGAGAGCATGTCACAATAGTACAGTGCTATCCATATCTCTTTTCTTTTTCTCTGTCTGCAAATGTAGTTGTTTTAATATCAAAGGGGATTCTCCTCTAACTTTTGCCTGTTTGTTGCTGTGGTATGCATTGGTGCAGTAATGCATACTGCACATGGGATATCAATTAAATGACCCATCTGAAAAACTACAGAAAAAAACACATATACTATCGCTGCCTCACTGTATTGCATGTTATAAGTGCATACTGCAAACGGGACCTCAGTTGATCATTTCTTCCAAAAGACGGGGGAAAAAAAAAGAAAAAAAAAAAGGAGTACCACTGCCTATAGTGTATTGTAGTACTTATGTTTTTTTCTAACCATTCTCCCTACCCTCCCCCAAAAAAGGTAAACTATGTGTTTAAATGACACTGGTCTTCACCTCAGAAGAGATTCCTTCTGCTTCCAACCAAAACCCACAATGCACCATGGACCAGAACAAGAGAAACAAAAAACGTAACCAACAGAGCAAAAGCTCACAAATCCATCACTGAACACAACTCTGCTTACTTAGACAGCTGGTCTGAGCCCTGGTAGCCAGAGTTGTGCTGCCCCAGCTCACTGGCACTGCTGCTGTGGTGCATGTTGCTGGAGACGCCCAATCCAGACGATGCCAGACGGGGTGAAGAGCTGGACGAGGTCATGCTGGAACGAGGTTGAAACGCAACGTGGTTCCTAGCCGACGATGTTTCTATACTCCATGGTTTCCCCTCGGCTTCTGTGGTTACCTGAAAACACACGGCAAGAATTTGAATAAAGAAATTATAACGCTTAATCTGTCGTTGAAAATGTGCATGCTGTGTGTACACAATGAGCAAACACAGGCATACACAAATTCATGAACATACATACAATGATACATATTGGGAACATGTGCATGTGGGTGGGATGGGAATGGTGTAATTGTGTCGGAGATTTTGTGTTCAGTGGTGTGTGTGTGTGTGTGTATGTGTGTGTGTGTGAAATGGAAATGCAATTGTGTATTTCTTTATCACAATATTCTTGTCTATATATATATATATATATATATATATATATATATATGCATTTTGTTGTTTTGTTGCTCTTCATCTGCTTGTTTCCTCCCTCCCTCTCTCTCTCTCTCTCTCCTATATTTTTTTCTTTTTTTTCCTTTTTTATTTTTTTAATACATTTTTTAAATATTTTTTTTCACTGATGGCTTGATGTAAAAAAAAAAGCAATTGTTGCTTATTCAATTTACCATCATGAAATAAAATCTTGACATGACTTGATATACACTTCACCTCCAGTCATGGAAAAAAATGCACGCAAAAGAAAATTATATTGCACACATGCCACACATTGTCAAAAATAGATCATTCAAAGAATACTAATCCTCAATCAACCCAAACATACACGTAAACACACACACACGTGCACTAACACACACACATACAAGCACACACACATACTCACGCTTCAGTGAGTAAACATAAACTTACTGCAAATAAATGAAGCACAGATTCATTCAAAAACTTCAGCACCAACACAGACATGCTAATGCCCACTAACACAAATATATGTGTACACACATTAACCAACCTTATCTCTGTACAAAGCAGCTGCCTTGCTGTTGTATTTTTCTTGCATTGACATTCCTTCACGGTAGTCAGGCTGAGAGAGAAAGAACTCCTTCGCACGCCGGTTGCCACCCACTTTCATTTTCTCTAACTCTACGTCTTTCCATTTGTCCATAGAAACAGATCGCACAAAACTGGAACAGACACATTATGATTACTGGTACTCCGAAGTGTTACTGTTCAAAAAGATGTCATCAGTGGTGTGAATAAATAATCCGCCTTACCTTCCAATCCAAATCACTGCTAGAAAGAGGAGTAAGAATTATACAATCATACTATTCTATAAATTCTCTTCCTTACTATTTCAGCAGATCTCTTCTTTTGAAAATAAAATAGAATACATCTGTTGTAAAAGATTTGATTGTAAGTACAGCAAGTATCTGAGGAATGTGCATATATATGGTGTGTGTGTGTGTGTGTGTGTGTGTGTGTGTGTGTGTGCGCGAGAGCGCATGTGCGAGTGCGTATGCGTACACGTGTCATGTGTGTGTGTGCGCGCGTTTGTTTGTGTGTGTGCGCGTTGTGTGTGTGTGTGTGTGTGTGTGTGTGTGTGTGTGTTTGCATGAGAGTGTATGTTTGTGTGTTGGAGGTTGGGGGTGGGGGGTGTAAATGTAATGCCTGTTAACTTGTGTAATGGACTGAACACGGCACACAAAATACAAAACAGTAAACTGTCACTAAAACGTACACTCAACAGTCAATTGTTGTTACAGCATACAATTTACAACCTGAAGCTTTCCAGTCATCATACAAAAATAGAATTAGAACAATGATCCAGTAATTCAAAACATCAAGCTTAATATAACTTCAAGACATTCACTTTGTCTTCTGGGTGAAGAGACATTGTTAATTCTCACAGTCACACTATACCTGAGGTGCACTCCCAGTCCTCTGTGCTTTCCGGAACATTCCAGACAGATCCATATCCCATAGGTCACGCTGACCCACTGAGGATTGTGAGTACCACACTCAAAGCAATTCTGAAACATGTAGCATAACATTTTACCAAGTTTTAAGATAAAACAAATTATGTTCAGGGCTATGAGGGCCGAACTCGAAATACTGAAACATGATGTACCAAGTTTTACAATAAATTATACTAAGTAAACTAGTAAAGTAAACTCCCTCTTCTTTCTCTATCATTCTATAATTGATTATCCAGTCAACCTCTTTCTCTGAAAGTTAACTCTCTCACAATTATGTTTACTAATTCAAAATGGGTCATTCCTAACCAGTATAACACTGATTCAGTTCAATCAGTTTATAATGCAAATTTGATTAACCAGTTCCAAAAGGTGATCTCCCCTTGCCAGAGAATTTTGAGGATTCAGGGGTAATAAATTAATACAGATGTAAAAAAACGAAAATAATTGTTTTGGTAAAGGAAAATAATTGTGGATTCTAAATCCAGGCTTTTTCCCCAATTATTCTGAACTATTTAGGCATCTGAAAATGAAGATAATAATCTTTAAGCATTAAAAAATCTACTTCCACCACCATGGAATGACACCCAGCAAGAAAACTAAACAAAATACAGCTGGAAATAGCATGCTTATTTCTGATATTGATAATATATGGTCTGCGAAAGAATATGAAATGGCTTATCAGTTTACAATAATAATCATAATACTTGTAATCATGTAACTGAATAACTGTCCCAGCAATTAGTGAATGACATACGTGGGTTCAGTTGAGATAAAAAGTCAATCATATTCTCAGAACTGAGAAACTGAGCTGTCGAGGTTTTCTTACACCTAAGAGCATTCCCCTATACAGGCTATAGTGGAGAGAGTGCTTTGATGATAGTCCCTTCCTCCTGGTTATAAAATACAACTGGTCTGACAAATGTCTGCTGTGCATCCAGTTTGTCTCCTCTATAAATAAATTAGCAAACTGATCAGGGGATCATTGGATGCTGCTATTTCCACCACTTGATCACTATGAAAATACAGTTAAGTGACAGCTTGGCAACTCTTGCTTACCACACCCTCTAACTGGCCTTCTACCTACTGTCTTACACACTCCTCTATCTCTCCTCCTCCTCTTCTCAAATTATGTGAAAGTACTGCGCCTTCATTGTCAATCATTGTCACTTGCTCAGAAATGATGTCTGACTGGATAGATGGACTGAAGAAAAAGTCAGATGGTCTTAGCAGTTTTGTCACTACTGTTGTCACCACCTTTTGAGTTCAAACATATCATTGGACAAAACAGATCCCTCTTCCATTGCTATATTCATACACAATCATCAGCACAAATTGCCAAGTTGTGTAAATTCACTGGCTCAGTGGCTGGGACCACTGTCTTCACTTGACACCTTCTTGACTGTGAGTGTGAGGCAAACCCTCTTTACATGCATGCTTCAGGTGGTCCAGTTAGCAAATCATTATTGAGAAAAAAGGGGTCTTCCACCTGACCAATGCTTACTTAAATGGTATATTTATAATCCAGACACATTAAACTAACCATTCAGAGCCTATTTATGTTCAATGTTCCAAAATCCGAAGAAGGAAACATCCAAATACATGCAGGACACCAGAGGACATCTTATACTAAAATAGGCTCAATGGTAACACGTTTTGAAGGATGTCAGCTGATGTCTTACAGGCACTCAACTGGTTTATTTAACAAACATAAAACTTTAAAAGCAAAACATCCAAAAATGTTCAGCAAACTTACATAAAAAACCTTTATAGAAAAAATTCAATATATAACAAGAGTAAATCCAAACCTTTAATCTGCTTCACTGATTAGGTGATTAGAAATTAAGTACTAAAACTGGTAACATTTAACTTTCAAACATCATGTCATTCACAATTAAATGTTTCAATTTCCCCATTAACATATCCTCTTCCAAAATGTAGAACACCGGGACAAGTGCTACATAATAAGAATGGGGTCATGACATGCTGCCCACCATTTATTTACATCTAACTCTAAGAGACACACAAACAGAAATAATGCCCTGATTCACATTCAGTCATTCAAAACTTATCTTCACAGTTGTAATGGCTATCTCATTTTACACTGTCTCACAATGTGGATTCCTGCTGATTTAGTTAAAACATCTGATGACCAGCACTCCTTTCATATTATATGACCAAAAAGCTTAACTACTAAATTCAGTAAGTAACTAAATTGGTTCAAAAACATAAAGAAAATAATTATATCCAACATGTTACCTTGTAGTTTAAAAATACTTGGTTGATTCAAACACATCAGAGATCCCCAATGAAAATAAACAATCTCAAGTTTTAGTGTAAGAAGAAGAAGAAGAAAACAAAATTGTCAAAGGATGATAGAGGCAAATCGCTTGTAGTCTTTCTCTCTTGACTGGATAGCATCCAATGAACGGGAAGCAGCAGTTTTCACTGGCTGTCAATTTCATTTTCAGTACTTTTTTTTTTTAATACAACTGTTTTGTTACATGTCTACATGTGAATCAGTTCTGTCCACATTGAGCATAATTCTCACTGATGACGAAGATCATAAGTAGATGTTTAAGTTTGGATGATCATGTCCTTTGGTGGATAGAGACTGGATGGAGTTTGCCTTCAGTGACCCTGATAATTAACTAAATGGTAAACGGTAACCCTTGGAGTTGGATTCAGTACACCACTCTCTGCTGGCGTTGCTGACAGGGAGGTAGGCAGAATATCCCATTCGGTGAAGGCAAACAGTGATTGAATTACATAAATTCATCTTGTGAACGGTATCAATGTGACTGGTTTCTTGTTTTCATATGAATAAAATGCTGGTACAAAGCAACTGCTGAGAACACAATCAAGCCAAACAATTGACATATATCTATAGACACTACCACTTCGAATCTCTCGAAAATGGCAAAGGGAAACAGACCCATAGATCACACTTACATTGTTGTCATCTTTCACTTTGAGGTCTTTCAAGACCCTTCTTGTTCGGGGACTAGCCATTTCGTTCAATATCCTTAGTTTTCTCTGCGCCTTGAGGTTTACCGAGAAAGTAGTTTCTGTCAGACGTCTAACAACTGGTAGGAAACGTAGTTGGTGAGGTGTCAGTTCACCATGTTGATTATGACGTCAATTGTCGAGGAAAAGCTGTACTTATAACAGTTCCGTATAACTTAAAATCTCCATTTCTAAATTGTATCTAGGCCTTTTCTTCTCATAACAATAATCAGAATTACCAAAAGAGTATTCATGTGAGCAAATAAATCGGTTTTACAACAGTTGTCATTTGTTTTTAAAATGTTATCACATACGTTTTGGTGGCTCTCTAAAGATTTTTTACTCATACATGTAAAGGCCGGGAATGATCACAAGCTGCGATTTGAAACTGCGGTGCAGTTACACTTTTTGTTTTCATCATGTTGTCCTTCAATAGTGCAAAGATAAAAAAAGATGTTCGGAGTGATCTTATGCGCCAGTTCAAGCTGGGTGAGATTGAATTTTGCAATGCCTGAGGCGTGCGAGAGATCGAATTAATATTGCAGCGAATGTACATCATAGGACTAGGAATGTGCATGTGTGTGTGTGTGTGGTAGGGAGGGGGTAGGGAGGGGGGAGGTGGAGTTGATGTATTGGGACATGTGCTTTTATCACATGATTTGTCGGAACGTCATGGCACCTCCTTCAGCAGCTGAACTGAACTGATTGAATTGCACTCTGCATATGTTCCAGTTATTTGTTGATTGAGCATCCCTTCCTCTCATTCTTATTTTTGACAGACAGCCAACAGATAATATATATGTGTAAATCTGCTGTACAATGGGTGTAGCTGACTGGCATGATGAAATTTTAAAAAAGATTGGAGGAATTGGTTGGGCTTGGGATGTGGGTAGGGGCTGTTGTCTGAGTGCAAAATCAAAGGGTGTTTTTAACACAAAATTTAATCACATTATCACTCAAGAAACATTTCACAATCAATCGAAGGTCAACTGGAAACAAAGTCAATAACAATTTCCCGTTTCTTATGCATTTTCACCTGTCTTCTTTCTTTTTTCATCAATCCGCTACACACTGTCAGCAACTCAACTCATGGCCACAGGAAGATGGTGGCGGAATGGTTAAGATGCTCATCTGCCAATATTGTGTCCATGAGGGACTGGGTTTGATTCCTGCTCTCACCCTTTCTCATAAGTTTGACTTGAAAAGCTGAGCATCTAGTCATTCAGTTGAGACAATAAACCTAGGACCCATGTGTAGCATGTACCTGGCATACTGAAAAAAGAACCAATGGCAACAAACAAAAGGGTTTTCTGCTTGCAAAAAATTCTGAAGAAGAAATCCACTCTCATAGGTACATATGTGTATGAATGCATGCACTCAAGGTCTGTCTGGGTTATGCTGGTTGTCGGGCGTCTGCTGAGCAGATGTGGCATAGTGTATACAGATTTGTTGGAACACAGTTGCACCTCCTTGAGAAACTGAAACTGAAACCCAATGACTAGCTGCATGAAACATGCCAGTACTCAGTTGATTTTGGGTCCCCACAATGCAGAAGCTGAAAAGTGATCGAAATAAAGCAAAGGTGGCTTCCTGATAGCCAACAGTGTTGCTTGTGGTCAGTTCTGTGCTTCTAAGTGACTGTTTTAAATTGTTACACAAATCAAAAGTGGCTTGGGGTCAGTGGGGGGTGAAGGAGCAGACACTGATTTCTGCTGACGTGCAGAAAATGTAGTAGAGGAATAAGACTGAAAATACATAAATTTATGTGCTTGATGGATCTCCAGTTCATTGTTCAATGTACCTTGGATGATGATAATATGAAATTTAACATAAAAAACAGCTATTTTATGCCCAGACAATAGGATTTAACCAGGGGTCATCAGATGCAGTACTTCATCACTTGCCACCCCCATATTATATGTATACATGTAAATTATAATGCTCATGTAGTATAGTTTCTTTATTTTTTTATTCATACATGTATACAGACTCACAAATTGTGACATGAACACACACATGTATATGTATAGTATGTATATTTGCTACATTTGCACTTGGTCTGTTTATTGCTTTACGTTTAATTAACATATTCTACATGGTAACACATGCATGCAATATACATTAATTCATAATGGATGCTTAAGAATATTCTCAACCATAACTATAATATTGTCTATTAATGTATTATTCTGACTGATAAAGATAATGGAGACGATTTAAAAGTACTGTAATGTGTGTTATTTCTCTTACAGCCCATCAGACTCTCTGCATCAAGGCCATCCATTTTGAAAATCAGACCATGATTGTAAGTTTTTTAGTTTTTAAATAATCAGTAATACATGTATGTTAAGTTTTTCATTGGGTCATATATATTGTGTGTGTGTTTGTGTGTGTGTGTGTGTGTGTGTGTGTGTGTGAAGAGATTTTACTTCTGTCTCTGTTCAGACTCTCTCTCTCTCTTGCTCATTCTCCCTCTCATCTTTGATTTTATTTTCCCTTGAATTTCGTTTGTTTGCTCACTTCTCCTTTTCCTTTCATTATTTTTTTCTTTCTTTTATTTGTTTTTTAGGGCTGGATGAAATTAAAGCATGCATGTTTAATCTATAAGTGTAACTATAACTGTATTAGTATTACCCTCAGAAAAAAATAAACTTGCTTTTTCCGTTCATTCATTCTCTTCCCGTATCTCCTTCTCTCAGTCCCTGACTCTCTCTTTCCCTACATCTTTTTTTTTTATTTATATATTTTTTCTCTCTTTTTTTTCTAAATGAATTTCACAGAAAAATAGGAAAGGAGTCAGAGTTTTTACACAGGAAAGTTTCAAGTGGTAGCAGTGGATAAGAATACACATTCAGTGTGCTTTATTTGTTGCAGGGTTATGTGGAGTTGACAATCCACCCTCTGAGAGCTGACCTGCGACAGATTAAACTGAACTGCAAACAGTGTGGTATCCTTTACATGTGCTGGTGACTGCTACAGTTTCAGAGCATTAATTTTGTTGATTTTACGACTTAGGGGTCCCAGTTTTCTTTTCCTGTAATTCTGAGGAGTCTCAGACTATCTTCAGAGAGCCACTCTTATGTTGAACATTGTAATCAAGATTCAAATCCTGCTTTGCTATACTTGTGCAAAAGCAGACATACATTCTGGTCTTAATTCAATAATTGTCTAGGGTTCAGGGCCAGGACGGGAAACTACTCTTTTTTGTAGATGTTCCTAGCATTAGACGAGTATCTCAAAGTGAAACATGCTTTACATTCTTTTTATGTGTTTGTTTTAGAATGTTCCAGGGACTGCTTGATGAATATAATAATAATAATAATAATAATGGTATTTATGTAGCATTGAATCTTGTGCAGAGACAAATCTAAGTGCTTTCACACCAGTCATTCACACACATGCATAACTCTAAAACTGAAGAAACTGAAGACAAGGAAGAGGCAAGCGTCAGTATTATTTTCCAAGCATGAGGGACACATATAAATTTATGCTTGTCAGAAGCCCAGATTTATAGAAATTCCAGACAGCAGATAGATGAGATAGAAACTTTTAACTTAAAAATGTGATCATCATATTCAACTTCACAGATAATCACACTAGGTGCTAATTGCAGGCCATCACCATCTGGTTATCTTTCTTCATGTGAACATTAGTGAATATTATTTTGTATCTAATTTCATGTGTGTGTGTTTTTTCCCCCACCGCCAAGAGTTATGCGTCTGTAGCATAGTATTTCCTTGACCTGCCATTCAGTCATCTACCAGGTGATAATCAATGATCAGTGGGAAGCAGAGTTCCAGTACAATGACCCCACACTGGAAATCTGTCAGGGTGATGCCAAGCAGTGAGTTGTATTTGTAACAAAGTAACATAGTCATCATGCAGGTTTGTATTGTGGAATACAAAATTTCAGTGTAAAATAAGTTTGGTATTAAAAAAAAAAAAAAAAAAAAAATATATATATATATATATATATATATATATATATATATATATATATATATATACATATATATTATACTTTTTTTTTCATTGTGTGTAAACTAAGGTGCTTTTGTGTTGATTTGCCTGTTTCTTTCATCCATTTGTGTTTATAGGTTTACATATTGCATGAGCATATCCTTAGTAGGTTTATCATTTTGTACGCCTGCACAGTAAATACTGACATATCTGTGGTAAATTTAAACATCATCACCATTTTCAGAGGAAGTGCAGTGTCTGCATATGAACGCCAGGTTCAGTGTGATTTTAGATACTGATAACTCCTTTCTGTATAATTCATTATAATGATTATGAATACAGAACAGCCGTGGCTGGGAGAATACCAGATAATTTAGCCAAAGAAAAATGGAATATATAAAAAAATTTCCTATTGAAAGTATCTGAGTATCTCACTGTATTCACAAGGATTTTCAGGTTTTTGCTGTAGATGCTGCTTTATGTCAGTGAAATGATACTTTTAAGATATGTGGAAAAAAAAAAGAAAAAAGATCTAATAGTAATACATATGAAGGTCACATTATGAAGGATTGGAAATGTAAATTTTATATGACTTGTACTTCATAGCCCCATTCTCTCTCTCTCTCTCTCTCTCTCTCTCTCTCTCTCTCTCTCCCCCCCCCCTTCCCCTCTCTCTCCCTCCCTCCCTACCACCTCTGTCTGTCTGTCTGTCTTTCATGCATCCTCATCTTTTTTTTTTTATAAAGACGTAACCTGGACCACTACCAGAGCTGCCACCTGTCGGCCATGACCTCAGTGGATCCTGACAGTAGCAACGGAGAGCTGACCATTGACCTTCCTTCACAGACTAGCGCCCTCATCAAAGGTGACTGCATGAAAAGATTTCCCTCCCTTTTACTTTTATTTCGAAAATGGATTGATGGTACTGATAGAAAATGTGTAAGCGGTGCGGTTGTTAGGATAATGTTTAGTAACAACATTGGTGATAGGCAGTGTGGTTATGAGGATGATGTTTAGTAACAACATTGGTGATAGGCAGTGTGGTTATGAGGATGATGTTTAGTAACAACATTGGTGATAGGCAGTGTGGTTATGAGGATGATGTTTAGCAACAACAGTGGTGATAAGAGGTATGGTTATGAGGATGATGTTTAGCAACAACAGTGGTGATAAGCAGTGTGGTTATGAGGATGATGTTCAGCAGCAACAGTGGTGATAAGCAGTATGGTTATGAGGATGATGTTCAGCAGCAACAGTGGTGATAAGCAGTGTGGTTATGAGGATGATGTTCAGCAGCAACAGTGGTGATAAGCAGTATGGTTATGAGGATGATGTTCAGCAGCAACAGTGGTGATAAGCAGTATGGTTATGAGGATGATGTTTAGCAACAACAGTGGTGATAAGCAGTATGGTTATGAGGATGATGTTTAGCAACAACAGTGGTGATAAGCAATGTGGTTATGAGGATGATGTTTAGCAACAACAGTGGTGATGGATTTATTAAACAGAATAAGAATATTATTTGCAGCATTGATAGTGCTTACTGTAGAGCTCTTTGTCTTGTCTCAGAACTTCCTCTTGGTGGAATGAAGATGGTTCTTTCTCACATCCGGGTCAGGTCTTTTGTTATGTGCTGTGAGTGTTGCACAGTGGATGTTGGAGGGATGGTAGTCAGCATCTTTTTTTAGAGATTGGTTCCTTTGTGCAATCTCTACAGTTTCTCTGATTTTTCTTCTGGAAGTGTCAGGCCTCCGTAGCCCAAGATCATAATGTTTTTTTGTTGTTGTCTTTCCACATGTAATCTATTTGCCTGAAAAGGTTCTTGTTTTTAATGTGATAGCAATGTGTAATAAATTGCTTACCTGTTTTAATATTATTAATGTTTTAAGAGATCCTTAAAAAGATACGGTAATATAAGAAGTGATGAATGAATCTTGTCACTTTCTGTGTGATTGTGGTTTGATCGTGGGGAGCAGGGTGAATTACTTTAGTAAGCGGAATTCTGTGCACATTGAGAAAGCACTTTTTTTTGTCTTGAAGTCGTAGGAAAGATTAAACAATGAGCAGTAAAAAGTTGTATGCCATATAGGAGTTCAGATACGACAAGAGATGTGTTTATTGCAATATTTTTAACAGGTTTTTTTTTTTCACCCTTGCAATGTGTCCTTGTCCTGACATGTTAACTGAACAACGTTTCTGCTATTTGTATAATTGGAACACACCTATTTAACTCGTGTATGGGTTAATGCATTGATATAGATGCTGAGGTTCATTGGATGAACCATCTGGAGCATCTTATTCTTATCTTTGCAGAGCTTTGTCTCATTAACATGTGCACAAATAGCAACAACAGACAGCACAGATAAATTTTATGCATTGATATAGACGCTGAGGTGCATTGGTTGAAACATCTGGAGCATCTTTTTCTTACCTTTACAGAGCTTCGTCCGTTTCGAATGACACTCGAGTTCTCTCTGGAAAAGCCGCAGGGCGGCATTCACTTTGTTCTACCAAACATGGAAGGCACCTTAGCGGAAAGGTGTTGTCACATGTTCACCTGTGGACGGGAAAACTCCTCGAGGTATATTACACTTTGCTTTTTAGTCTCTCTTCTCTGCTGTGTTGCCTGCCTCTCCTTCACCTTCTACACCCCGCTCCCCCCCACCCCCACCCCCACACCCTCTCTCTCTCTCTCTCTCTCTCAGGTATAATGTCATGTGCTGGATATGTTTCACAGGGATATGATATCAGAAGGAAAAGATTGACCTTTTGATACTATTAATGTGACAGAAACGCGATATGTAATGAAAATACAAGATAACTCAAAGATAAATAATAACCAGAGAGGTTAAACAACACAGTCAGATGGCGACATGTCCATATTTTTTATGTTGATTAATTGACTTGTATGCCTTATTTGTCTGGAATAGATCATATAAATGTAGTGTATTTGTGATTAAGTGTTTGTGTATACATATTTTGGTTGCTCGTTATTTCAGTTTGTGATTTTTCGTTTTATTTCGGTTGCCCACATAAGATAAATGATCCCCCTTAGCATCAGAGCTGTAAAAACACTATTTGCCAGTAAATAATTCGTCATTGTCATTGTCTCTCTCTCTCTCTCTCTCTCTCTCTCTCTCTCTCTCTCTCTCCTGTTCGCCTCTTTGCTCACTCACTCTCATTCTCTATCCAACCAGTTTTCTCTGGACAAGAGCAAAATGCTCTGAAATGTGTTGTGTTTTGTTTGTTTGTTTTTGTACTTTATTATTTAGTGTTACTTTTTATGAAGCTTCATATCATTGTTACAATACCTCCAAAACAAGTCCCAGGAATTCGTGCCGTTCACAGGTTTGTGTCATCAGCTTTTTTGTGTTCATAATAATACAGTACATTCTTTTTTTCTTCTGCTTTTATGTATTGATAACAATGGAATACATTCTTTTTTCAGCTTTTTTGCATTCACAATACTATAATACAAACTGTCTCCAGGTTTTCAGATAAAAATGCTATACAAATGGTCCCTATGTTTTTTTTTGTACTGTGATACAGTGTAAACTGTCTCCAGGTTTTCAGATAAATATGCAGTACAAACTGTCCCTAGTTTTTCATGCAACGATACAGTATAAACTGTCTCCAAGTTTTCAGATAAAGATGCAATACAAACTGTCCCTAGTTTTTTTGTGCAATGATACAGTATAAACTGTCTCCAGGTTTTCAGATAAAAGTGCCATACAAACTGTCCCTAGGTTTTCATGCAACGATACAGTATAAACTGTCTCCAAGTTTTCAGATAAAGATGCAATACAAACTGTCCCTAGTTTTTTTGTGCAATGATACAGTATAAACTGTCTCCAGGTTTACAGATAAAAATGCAATACAAACTGTCCATTGTTTTTTCATACAATGATGCAGTATAAACTGTCTCCAGGTTTTCAGATAAAAATGCAATACAAACTGTCCCAAGTTTTTTCGTACAGTGATGCAGTATAAACTGTCTCCAGGTTTTCAGATAAAAATGCAATACAAACTGTCCCTAGGTTTTTGTACAGTAATACAATATAAACAGCTGCCTCAGTATCAGCCGTCTCCAGGTGTTCGCACAGCTATACAACACAAACTGTGTACAGGCTGTGGTTTCCCTGTGTGGACTCATACTCTGAGCCGTGCACCTGGAAGCTGGAGTTCACGGTGGACCCCTCCATGATTGCTGTGTCGTGCGGGGACCTCATCGACACCGTCTTCTCCACGGACATGAAGAGCAAGACGTACCACTACTATCTCTCAACCCCCACTGCTGCCCCGAACATAGGCCTGGCTGTAGGGTGAGGGTTTTTTGTTTTTTTTGTTGTTTCATTTTTTTTTTTTTACTTATTGTATTTAACTCCTTCTACCCCATAGCTGCATGCCTGCTACAACTGTCCTGGACCAGCACTACATGAGACCACTACAGGAAAAAGCAGGGTGGCTTGCGTGAACAGCAGAATTCGATGAAGTGTTGATTTTATCAGTTAAACAAAGCTTTGTTTTCATACTTCCGGTGTCTGTAATGAATTCAGTTTAGAAGGCCTGTTGTACCAAGCAAGAATAAAACAAAATTAGATTAGTGTGTTGGTACAAGGATACTCATTCCTGGTCTACAGGGGAAGTAATCATGGTATGAGTTAACTCATACCTGGAGTAGAATGAGTTAATATACGGGCACATAGAGCATAACCATACGTTTTCTTTTGTAAAGGGGTTAGTATTTCAGATCATCTACATTCTCTTCTCTCTTCATCTGTGTTGTGGCTCTCTGTCTTTCAGTCTGTAAATGCCTGTCTGTACGTCTGTTTATGTTTTTCCACTTCTGTCTTTGTCAAAGCGTGAAAATGGGGTTGAGAGGGAGGGTGAGTGTTGGTGGCACCATCTCTCTGTGACTTGTTACTTGTCCTCAAGCTTCTTTCATGTCTGCAGTGGAATACTTTGGTTACGTTATTCACAGTTACTATAGGGGGAAATTGTGTGACTTGTCCTCTGGAAAGAAAACTTGAATAATTTGGTTATGATAAATTTTACGTTATTCACAGTTACTACTACTAGACAAGAAAATTGTGTGACTTGTCATGTATATATTTTTTTCTTGTCTGCAGTGGAATACGTTGCTTATTATCATATTGTTATTCACAGACTTTATTAGTAGGGGACATTGTGTTGTTTGAGTTGGAATGTCTTTGCAGGGTGGTAGGCATGTGTTGAGTGTCTTTGTGCCCTGCATTCCGAGGCATGTGTTGTGTGTCTTTGTGCCCTGCATTCCGAGGCATGTGTTGTGTGTCTTTGTGCCCTGCATTCCGAGGCATGTGTTGTGTGTCTTTGTGCCCTGCATTCCGAGGAATGTGTTGTGTGTCTTTGTGCCCTGCATTCCGAGGCATGTGTTGTGTGTCTTTGTGCCCTGCATTCCGAGGCATGTGTTGTGTGTCTTTGTGCCCTGCATTCCGAGGCATGTGTTGTGTGTCTTTGTGCCCTGCATTCCGAGGCATGTGTTGTGTGTCTTTGTGCCCTGCATTCCGAGGCATGTGTTGTGTGTCTTTCTGCCCTGCATTCGGACTGCACAGTCTTGTTTGAGTGCATTTGTGTTGAGTGTTGATCAGAAGTTTTCTGAGTGTGGTTGCAGTTTTATGCTGTTAAAAGAAAAAAGACTCTAACTAATAATTATCCATTGTCAGGGGTAAAGAGATCAAAGAAGTAGGTGTGATTTGTTTTACTTTTTTTTTTAGAAAGTTTTTCTTTGAGTTGTTAACTCATTGAGCCCTGTGCCAGAACGTTGCTCTGGTGTCGACATTTGCCTCATTATAACAGTTTTCACAATCCTACATAACGCATAAACTGCAAAGAAAGGGAACTGACTTCTACAGTATTTCCGTTTGTGTCCACATGTATTTTGGAGGAAAAACGGTATATTTTCTCTGTATGTGTGTGTGTGTGTATGTTTTTGTTGTTGTTGTTTTTTTCTGAATCAATGTGGCATGGAAGCCAGCTGAGGCTGTGGATAGTTTTCAGACCATTTGATATCCATGCGGATGTGTGAAAAAGATGATAAGAATTATTTTGGAGAGATGAACCTGATAATATGAATCGCTTTCAGACTGTTTAATACCCATGAGGATGTGTGAAAAAGATGGATGATAATTGTTTTTGAGGGATAAACCTGGTGATGTGAATGGTTTTCAGACCGTTTGAGATCCATGTGGACCCCAACATGCACGAGGTGACCCACTTCTGTCTTCCTCCGGTCAAGTCCATCCTCAAGCACACCACCAGCTACCTGCATCAGGTCTGTGCTGCTTTGGCTCTTGTCTCAAAGTGCAGCACAGCTGTGTATTTGTGTGTATGTGTGTGTGTGTGTGTGTACATGTGTATGTGTGCGTGTCCTTCATGTATATGTGTGTGTGGTCCAGATGTGTTTGTGTATAGGGGTGGAAAGCGAGGGGTGTTCAGTGAAGGTTGTGGTGGTTTATACGTATCCTATTATGAGTGTATGTTTGGGTGTCTCTGTGGCAGAGAGACACAGAGAGAGATGTAAACATTTGTACATTCGATGAGATGAAGAGTTATGTGGAATTTGAAAATAAGAGAATTGAAAATTGCAGGCAAGTGTTTATGAATATGCAGATATGGTAGCATCTTAAACAGGGACATGTTAGGTAGGTATGACAAACCTTTAGCTTTTATAAAATTATTGTTTTTCATTTGAACAGGGATCTTTATTTTCACTGTTAACCTGGTTTCTCATGGTGTGCACTGATTCAATGTCACTGATTTTATGCACGCTGTTGTATCTAATGTTGATTTGCATCTTTGTTGTTTTTCCACAGTCATTTGAGTTTTACGAGGAGCTGATGTCCAGTCGCTATCCCTACGGTTGTTACAAGCAAGTGTTCGTTGATGAGAGTTTCGTTGAAGGCGATGCTTATGCCACCATGAGCATTCTCAGGTGAGTATCGAGGAAAGGCGGATAAATGATTTGTTAAAACGAGGAAAAATGTTAACGAGTTCTGCATTTTTTCTGCTGCAACCTTTGGATATCCTTGTTTTGGGATGCTTGTATGTATGCACTTTTTTTTTTTTTTTTTCTTTTTTTCTTCTTCAAAGGAATGTGAATTTTAAATTGAACTACTCCTTGTGGGCTGTTTACTCTTCATTACCGTAAAGTTCGGTCTATTGAGCGCACTGGTACATAAGCCACACCCACTAAATTTAGGAAAAAATTTAACTATAAGCCGCACTTATTTCCGGTACCGGAACACATACTGATACTACAGAAAAGCTGTCAATACTGTAGGTTATGAAATAAACACAAGCGGGAATAACACAAAGAAAAGCAAGCGAAAATACTGCTAGTGCCACAAAAAAAAATTTTTTTAATGAACACAATGAAAATAAGATACATAATTTAGGGATAGTCACATTAATTCAACGTCATCCTGCTAACTGAATCCAGTGAAATCTTCATCTTCAGTGTCCGAGTTGAAGAGAACCAGCACACCTTCCTCTGCCATCTTGTCACTGACTTCAGCCTCGCTTTCACTTCATGAACATGAACGCAAAGTGGAGGTCGCTGCTGGTTCGCCACTTGCACTGTCTGCTAGGTCAATCGTCTTCTATTTGAAGGCTGCATTATAGGCATTGCGTTACATTTTCAGCATGATGAGGGTGTACACTTGAGCAGAGTAGAACTGAATGCTGATCTGAAGGCTTTAATGTGTGGGGATTTGATTTATAAAACGTGAAAAGTTAGCACACTATTCTGAAGCTCATCCAAAAATTCATGGACAGAAATCGTGATTTTGGTGAGTTGAAAGGCAGCTAAGAATAGACGAGAACGTGACACTCCCGGGATCGTTAAAATCCGCAAATAATCCGCATCATTGTATAAGCCGCAGAGGTTGAAGCAGGGGTAAAAAGTCGCGGCTTATAGACCGAACTTTACGGTATTTGCGCTGCCCGTTTTAGCATTCTCATTCCATGTGATAGGTGTGGATTGTCTCACTCCTCTTACTACAGACACTTTTTCTGTATTCATGGCTCTGGTCTGGTATGAAAATGGCTTTTGAAACATGTGGTAGGAGGCAGTGTGTGTGTGTGAAAGTGAAGGCAGTGAGCATGAACAGAGAAGGCAGTGTACATGAATGAAGAAGGGAGTGTGCACAAATGAAGAAGACAGTGACCGTCGATGAAGGAGGCTCTGTGTGTGTGCGCCTAGAAGGAGTGACCATGAACATGAAGGCAGTGTGCTTGAAAGTAAAAGGCGGTGTTCGTAAACATAGAAGAGAGTAAGTGTGAATGTAGAAGGCAGTGTGCATGAATGAAGAAGTCAGTGTGCATGAATGTCAAAGGCAGCGTATGTGAATGTGAAGACAGTGTGCGTGAATGGAGAAGGCAGTGTGCATGAATGGAGAAGGCAACGTATGTGAATGTGAAGACAGTGTGTGTGAATGAAGAAGGCAGTGTGCATGAATGAAGAAGGCAGTGTGCATGAATGGAGAAGGCAGCGTCTGTGAATGTGAAGACAGTGTGTGTGAATGAAGAAGGCAGTGTGCATGAATGGAGAAGGTATGTGCATGAATGAATGAAGAAGGCAGTGTGCATGAATAAATGAAGAAGGCAGTGTGCATGAATGGAGAAGGCAGTGAATGTGAAGACAGTGTGCATGAATGAAGAAGGCAGTGTGCATGAATAAATGAAGAAGGCAGTGTGCATGAATGAAGAAGAGATGTGTGCATGAATTAAGAAGGCGGTGTGCATGAATGAAGAAGGTGGTGCACATGAACATAGAAGGCGGTGTGCATGAACATGAAGGCTGTCCATGAATGAAGAAGGCAGTGCACATGAAAAGAGGGCAGTGTGCATGAATGAAGAAGGCTGTGTGCATAAATGAAGAAGGCAGTGTGCATGAACGAAGAAGGCTGTGCATGAATGAAGAAGGCGGTGTGCATGAACATAGAAGACAGTGTGCATGAACGTGAGGGTGAGTGAGCACATGCACACACTGAGTGACCAGGTGATTCCTCTGTCCAGCACCAACCTTCTGCACTCGGCACGCATCATTGACCAGACGCTGACCACCCGCAAAACCATGGCGCGGCTCGTCGCTGAGCAGTTCTTTGGCTGTTTCATTGCCATGCAGTCGTGGTCAGTCGTGTCTGTGTGTGTTTTGTGGTATTTTTGTCTGTCATTTACTGTAAAAGAGAAAGTTGATACCCGTCTTGATTTACATGTTACCGTGCAACCATGGTCAGGTTTTTGTGTGTGGGTGTGTGGGGTTTTTTGTGTTTTTTTTTTGTGTGTGTGTGTGTGCTTGTTTTTCTGTGATATGAAAGACAAAGCTATGCTTCCTGAATTACGCATTCCTATGCAGTCATGGGGGTTTTTTTGTTTGTTTGTTTTTTTTGCAAAAATCTTTTTCTTCTTATCATTTACTGTGATAGGAGGTGCCAAGGCTGAAACGATTCTGATCCAGTGTTTATCAGTGATCAGGGACCGAAGCTCCGTTTCAGCATGCTGGTGTGTCCTTTGGGAAAGGCAGTTGACTCCGATTTGTCCTCACTCCACCCAGGTTTGAATGGGGGTACCTGACTCTGGTTGGGGAAAGTTAAAACAGCAGAAAGAGAGGACTGACTTGGCCCTGCCTTCCTGTGCAAAGTCCTGGACAAAAAGGATATGAGTTCACTTCCCCAGTGGCTTTTAACTCTCTCCGGACGAAGGAATGCTCACGCATTCCTACACAAAACGTATTTGGATTCGGACGAAGGAATGGAATAGCATTCTCCGAAAGTAAAATTCCATCATATGCTGTACACGTGATTTTGTGATTAGTCAAGCAGAGTGCGCTATTCTGGGTCACTTCACAATCGAACAGTGTGATTGGTCAGCCTGGGATGTGTGGCCTGTCTCGCACACACGCTGACAAAGTCACTGACCGGTCGTCTGCTCGCGTGCCAGCCTGTTAGCAAAACTGGCTCTTCTCAGAATGTTGTGAAGTGAACAAGGCAGTGATGGCAACGTTTTAGGGTTGCCGAAGTACTTGAAATGCTACAAACTGAAGGGTTGGACATTGAAGAGGTGGATGATGACAAAGAAGAAAGGGAATGTAATGCAGAAAGCGAGCATGGGTATGGTGATTCGGGGTGAAAAATTGGCAGTATTTTCTACATATGGCAAAACTGTAAAAATAAGATGAGAAATTTGATTTTTTTTTTATATGTAATAGCTCAACACGTAATAAACCAGTTCTGAAAGTTTCATTTTCTTACACAGTATTTTGTATTTTTTGTAATTTTTTTCCAAACCTTTACAAATGGGCCATCTGTGGGGAAAAGCAAGGGAGAAAACTTGTCGTCCCGAGTGAGTTAAGTAAGGGCTGTGGGAGCTTTAACCTGAGTTAATGTTTGAGGTATGGTAAGCGTTGGTTTTGGTTGTCACCAGCTGTGGATAAAACTGTGTTTGAAAAAAATTGTGTGATATGATGAGATATATCAGAAACTTGCATTTCCATTTCCAGATTAACTTATGCTTTGTTGGGGACTGTAATGAACAATAATGTTAAAGCATACATTTCTTTTTTTTTTTCTTTTTTTTCTTTTTTTCTTTTTTTTGATATACACAGTTGAGAACAGTCTCCTGTACGCGAATATTGATGGAGAAGAATGAGTTGCGTAATTATTGTAGCTTCAAAGCGATTTTGGAATGGGTTGGACAGAATGCATCCACTTCTGCAGAGGAGTGAGAGTAAACTGTGTCGTTCAGGTCTGATGCCTGGCTGACCAAAGGGATTGCTGGCTACCTGTCCTGCCTTTTCCAGAAGAAAACGTTTGGCAACAACGAATACCGATACATGATTGCAATGGTGAGCTCATTAACTTTGTGCTTCCTGTCTCTCTTGCTTTGCGTGTCAGTGTCAGTGTGCGTGTGTGTGTGTGTGTGTGTGTGTGTATGCACACATCCACACACAACCACAGATTGGAGGAATAGGCCATGCCTAAAATCCTACTCCTTGAATTAACCCCTAGGCTGCCTGCATGACGAGATAACTCGTCATGGCAAGCATGTATGCTTCGCTGCCTGCATGACGAGATAACTCGTCATCGAAATATTCTGACTTTTCCCTGCTTTGCATTCAGTTCGTTGACAAAAATGCTGGTAGCTTTAGCTTGGGGAATCTTTCTGGATTCTATTCATAGCTAGAAACACCATCTGCGTCATAAGGCAGTCCTTTATTTGAACGTTTTGGTTGGGTTACTGGCCGCAGTCTTTGCCTGGCTCCTCTCCTCGCTCGCTCAACAAAATGTCGGACTGACTCCGTGCTCAAGACATGCGCTCGTGGCGAACTAAATCAACCAATATTACTTTCTTCAGCTAATGCTCAGAAAGAATTGGAGCATAAATTCGAAGGAGAAGACAGTGGTGAACATTTATAGGACGATTGGATAGAAAATAAAGGGAGCAATCAAGAGAGTGGCCAAAATACAATTATCAGTGAGTGATGCAGGCTGTTCAACTCTAGCAGACGAATTTTTAGCAGGGCACCGTATGAGCTATTTTCTTGGCACTCAGCCAACGCGGTCTGATGAAGTGACGGTGTGAGAGGGGTGAAGAGGAGGAGGGTGGAGACTGAGGGGGCGTGGCCTCACATCCATATTATCACTTGCAGAAGTCACAATGCATCTATTTCTTTTTCAGTTTTTTTATATTGTGGTTGTTCTAGTATGGTTTTGTGTGTGCAGATATCCATTTGTCCAGAAAATGATATTTTTGTGCAAATTACCAGACTAATGTTTGTAATGAACAAGTTGAAAATGTGACAAAAAACAAAACACTGATTTCAAAACAACAGTATGTCACTTAAAATGCATAAAATGGGAAAACATCATGTGTTTTGTATTCTTTATTCATTTCCCTTTCAGAAAATGTATACTTTTATGGGTCTTTCTCCAATAACAAAGAGCACAGAATTTTTTGAAAATTTATACCCGTTTTTTGTGAAAAAACCCTGGCAAATAGATTTCACTTAAATCTTATTTTCCTGGCAGCGAAAGGGTTAAAAAACAACGTAAAAAACAGCAACCCCAAAACAAAACAAAAATAAAAAACCCAATGAATACCGATTCATGATTGCAGTGGTGAGCTCATTACTTTGTACAACAGTGGATACCGATTCATGATTGTAATGATCAGCTCATTACTTTGTACGACAATGAATACCGATACATGATTGCAATGGTGAGCTCATTACTTTGTACAACAATAAATGCCGATACATGATTGCAATGGTGAGCTGATTACTTTGTACAACAATGAATGCAGATACATGATTGCAATGGTGAGCTGATTACTTTGTGCAACAATGGATACCGATACATGATTGCAATGGTGAGCTCATTACTTTGTACAACAATGAATGCCGATACTACACTGATATACAGTGTTAAGGCTTGACAGTCTTCACTTTCTGAAAACAGTGCTTTTCTTGGGTCAGCAAGAGTTCTGTTGAAGGGTTGCACGTGATCATTGCTTGTTTACAGGCTTCTGCACGCTGGCAACATCTTACACGTGGTAGTTGCTTGTTTGTTGTCTTCACCCATTCTTGAACTTCTGATTTTTTTTTTTTTTTAATGTTATATCTGTAAGGTCAAGGAGAATATAAGAAATATTTATGGTTGAAAAAATATTCATATGGATCAAATCACTGAATGGACAATGCTGTAACTGTAAATTCCTTATTTACAAGCTGTGTTTATTTTAAACTACGTATGATTTGATGGATCTTGTCAATTTCTTCATGTTTTGAAAACCAGCAGAAAGGTTATAGTTGTTTTTTCCTGAAAAATGGGTGTTCCTTGCATCACTTTGTTACATTTTTACGTGAATGAAGAGAGATGAATGAATTCAAGTAATATGTGTGTGGGTTGGTGTGTGTTTGATTATGTTTTTATGTACACATTTCCATAACTTACTAGTAAATTATTTACTCAGTTTTAGGTTAGTTTATTATTTTTAAATCAATGTCAGCACAGGCTGAACAATGAATATCTTAATGTACACACTTCCTTCACTTACTTCTAACTTATTCACTCAGCTTTAGTTTAGTATATTTTAATGTCTGCACAGGCTGAACAGTTAACCTCCGTACCTGGGTTATAGACCAGAAAACAGTCTTTGAGACTGACCAGCAGCAGGTAAAGGTAACAGAAGTAGTAGAGCACAGCTTTCAGTACATTTATCTCCCCCCCCCCACACACACACACACCCCCCTCCTCCCTCTGTACAGCTTGTGAAGGAAGTGAGCGACTACGAGCAGCAAGTGGGGGGCATTCTCCTGGACCCGTCGCGCCGTGAATCAAACCTGCCGTTCTCTGTGCGGAACGCACACACGGTGTCTCCGCGCTACGCGGAGATGATGGAGAAGAAGGCGCTGCTGGTGATTCGTATGCTGGAGCAGCGTATCGGCACCGAGCTGCTGCTGCAGGTCAGTTTCAGTTTCACTTCCTCTAGAGTGATGCATGCAATAGCCAAGTGGTTAAAGCGTTGGACTGAGGGTCCCCGGTTTGAATCTCAGTAATGGCGCCTGATGGGTAAAGGGTGGAGATTTTTTCGATCCCCCAGGTCAACATGTGCAGACCTGCTTGTGCTTGAATCCCCTTCGTGTGTATATGCAAGCAGAAGATCAAATATGCTGATGTTAATGTGTCATCACCAGGTTTTGAACAGTCCTGATTTGCTGGTGTTGATTTGTCATGATCAGGTTCTGAACAATCCTGATTTGCTGGTGTTGATTTGTCATGATCAGGTTCTGAACAATCCTGATTTGCTGGTGTTGATTTGTCATGATCAGATTCTGAACAATCCTGATTTGCTGGTGTTGGTTTGTCACCCCCAGGTTCTGAACAAACTGCTGGCGCTGAGCTCCTCTGCCAGCCAGCAGCGTCTGATCTCAGGGACGTGGGGCAACATGCTCATCTCCACCTCCTCCTTCCTGCAGATCATCTACACCGTCACTGGCAAGGATGTCCTGCCCTTCATCGAACAGTGGGTGCAGCAGAGCGGCTGTGCCAGGTACGCTGATGCTTTTCATAAAGATGATGATGATGATAATAACAGATGAATGATGATTATAATGCTATACCACTACTACTTCCACCACCACCACCGCCACTACTATTTCTGCTACTACTACTACTGCTGCTACTAATGATAATAGTAAGAAGAAGAAGAAGAATGATGATAATAACGATGATGATGATGATGCCATACTTTTATACAGCGCTTAACCTGCGGCTCTTCAGAAGTTTGTTTAACACCTGTGGTGTAAAGGCACAGGAATATAATAACTTACACAGACACACGTACACATGAACAAACATGCATCTGCACACACACACACACACACACACACACACACACACACACACACATATATACAGTCCTGTTTCACATTGCACGTAACTGTTTCTTTCACGGTTTCTCCGCCCTCCAGGTTCTTTGACATGTTTGTCTTTAATTGCGAACAGCATGCACACACACACACACACACACATCCCCCCCCCCCCCCCCCCCCCCGGCCCCCCCCCCACCCTCCGCCCCTCCCCACCTCAACTCTTCTCCCAACCGCAAGCATGCACATACACACGCACACACACACGCTTTTGTTTCATACCATACGCTTGGCTGTGGGCCGGCCAGGTTCTTCGGCAAGTTTGTCTTCAACCGCAAGCGGAACGTGGTGGAGCTGGAGATCAAGCAGGACCTGACAGCGCGGGGAGGTCTGCGCTACGTGGGGCCCCTGACCGTCACCATCCAGGAGCTGGACGGCTCCTTCAACCACACCTTCAAGATCGAGGAGAACAAGACCAAGTTTGAGATCACCTGCCACTCCAAGAGCCGGCGCAACAAGAAGAAGAAGATCCCGCTGATGACCGGGGAGGAGGTGGACATGGACCTCTCGGCCATGGACGCCGACTCCCCTGTGCTCTGGCTGAGGGTCGACCCGGACATGCACCTTCTGAGACAGGTATAGTTGGGGGTTTTTGTTGTCCAGGTTGTAGTAGTCTGTCCACTTAAAGTGATATTAGATGGATTATAAAAAAAAAAAGAGAGAGAGAGAGAGAACATCTGGGGATTTCGGATGTCCAGTGTGTAGGTGTAGTCTTCAGTTTTACATTTGTCCACTTAAAGTGATATTGGACGGATTTATAAAAGTAATGATAACATCCTCCGACAGGTAGTTGGGGGCTTTCGGTTGTCCAGGGTGTAGCTGTAGTCTTCAGTTTTACATGGATTAAAAAATAATAACTTCCTGCAACAGGTATTGGGAGTTTTTGGATGTCCAGCGTGTAGTTGTAGTCTTCAGTTATTTCTTCTGTCCACTTTAAGTGATATTAGACAGATTAAAAAAATTATGATAACTGCCTGCGACAGGCATGGGAGTTTTTGGATGTCCAGGGTGTAGTTGTAGTCTTCAATTTTATGTCTTCTGTCCACTTTAAGTGATGTTAGACGGATTAAAAAAATAATGATAACGTCCTACGATAGGTACTTGGGGGCTTTTGGATATCCAGGGTGTAGTCTTCTTTCCACTTTAAGTGATATTAGACGGATTAAAAAACAACAACATAATAATAACTTCCTGCAACAGGTATTGGGGGGCTTTAGGTTGTCCCAAGCGTAGTTGAAGTCTTCAGTTTTTATGTCTGTCCACTTCAAGTGAGATTAGACGGATTATAAAAAACATAATAATAACTTCCTTAGGTTGTCCTGAGCGTAGTTGTAGTCTTCAGTTTTTGCGTCTGTCCATTTCGAGTGAGATTAGACTGATAAAAAAATTAATGATTACTTCCAGGTCTGCTGATACACTACATGTGGCACTGTGTATCTTTAGCCTTTGTCTTTAAGAGCCGGACTACATTTGGCAACTTCAAAGTTCCTCAGTTGGTGTGCTCCGGGAGCAGCTTGACTACATGGAGCAGAAATGACCTTTAACCTTTGAACTTTGACCTTTCCCAGGTGGTGTGGGAGCAGCCGGACTACATGTAGCAGTACAATTAACCTTTGACCTTTGACTTGCCCCAGGTGGAATGAGAGCAGCCAGACTTATGTGGCAGTACTGACCTTTGACCATTAACCTGCCTCTGGTGGAATGAGAGCAGCCAGACTATATGTGGCAGTACTGACCTTTGACCATTAACCTGCCTCTGGTGGAATGAGAGCAGCCAGACTATATGTGGCAGTACAGTTAACCTTTGACCATTGACCTGCCTCTGGTGGAATGAGAGCAGCCAGACTATATGTGGCAGTACAGTTAACCTTTGACCATTGACCTGCCTCTGGTGGAATGAGAGCAGCCAGACTATATGTGGCAGTACAATTAACCTTTGAACTTTAGAAATGTGATCGCTACCAGGTGCTGTGGGAGCAGCCAGACTACATGTGGCAGTACCAGCTGAAGTACGAGCGGGACGTGGTGGCCCAGCGGGAGGCCATCTTCGCGCTGGAGCGCTTCCCCACCCCGGCCACCCGCCTGGCCCTCACCGACACCATCGAGAATGAGCACTGCTTCTACCGGGTGCGCACCCAGGCCTGCTCCTGCCTGACCAAGGTGGCCAACGCCATGGTGGCCACCTGGCAGGGACCCCCGGCCATGATGGCCATCTTCCGCAAGATGTTCGGCTCCCACTCCTGCCCAGCCATCATCCGCCTCAACAACTTCTCCAACTTCCAGCACTACTTCATCCTCAAGGTGAGGTCCGGAGGGTGTGGGTAATGGGCAGCAGTAGTGGCAGAGTCGTCACCTCTGTCTCGGTAATCTTTTATGTAGTCCTCTGGAGGTGTTTCAGTTTCGGTTTGAAAGAGGCGTCGAAGCAGTTCAGACCGATCTACATACACCACACGACATCTGCGTTAAAACAAAATCATGTGTTAAAGAAAAAAAAAAAAAGAAACAATAGCAAGCAGATGCCTGGCCTATACACAGAGCACACTGCTCAGGCCTTGAATCAGAGGAGTGAATGGTGAAGTGTCTGAAAGGAGAAATGCAGTCTTGTATTTGCTGAAAGGGAAAAGGGAAGTGGAGTGATGGCCTAGAGGTAACGCGTCCGTCTAGGAAGCGAGAGAATCTGAGCGCGCTTGTAAGAATCACGGCTCAGCCGCCGATATTTTTTCCCCCTCCACTAGACCTTGCTTGAGTGGTGGTCTGGACGCTAGTCATTCGGATGAGACCATAAACCAAGGTCCCGTGTGCAGCATGCACCTAGCGCACGTAAAAGAACCCACAGCAACAAAAGGGTTGTTCCTGGCAAAATTCTGTAGAAAAATCCACTTCGATAGGAAAAACAAATAAAACTGCACGCAGGAAAAAATACAAAAAAATGGGTGGCGCTGTAGTGTAGCGACGCACTCTCCCTGGGGAGAGCAGCCCGAATTTCACACAGAGAAATCTGTTGTGATAAAAAGAAATACAAATGCAGATACAAATACAAAGCTCTTCTTTGTGAGTGATTTTCATCACATTTTTAGGGGGGAGGCAGGCTGGGTGTGTGTGTGTGGGGGGCGGGATGGGGGAAGGGGGGTTGCGCAGGATGAGGATGGGTGGGGGGAGGGTGACAGGGAAGACAAACATTAAGATATTTGCTTGGAGTTTTCCAGATCGATATTCATGACGTGGATTGTCCATGGCAAGTTCTATTGAAAAATCCACTTTAATAATAATAATGGTATTTATATAGCGCTGAATCTTGTGCAGAGACAAATCAAAGCGCTTTCGCACCAGTCATTCACACGCATGCATAACTCTAAAACTGTAGAAACTAAAGACAAGGAAGAGGCAGGCAAAGGAGGCTATTTTGGGAAGAGGTGGGTTGGTTTTAAGGCCAGACTTGAAAGAGCTGAGTGTGGAGACTTGACGAAGCGAAAGAGGAAGTTCATTCCAATTGCAAGGTCCAGAGACAGAGAAAGAACGGCGGCCAATAGTGAAACAGATACACTTGCAGACAGGAAGTAAACAAAGAGGGGGGGAGTGGGGGGGGGGGGGGTGGCACTGCACTGTAGGGACGTGCTGTCCTCTTGGAGAGAAAGCTGCCTGAGTTTCACACAGAGAAATGTGTTGGGACAAAAAAGTAATGCAGGACAATGAGTTGTGTTGGTGTGTGTGTGTGTGTGTGTGTGACTGTGTGTTTAAGGGTATGTGAGTGTGTGTGTGTGTGTATCAATGTGTGTGTGTCACTGTGTGTGTGTGTGTGACTGTGTGTTTAAGGGTATGAGTCTGTGTGTGTATCGATGTGTGTGTGTTCATCTGTGTGTGTGTGTGTGTGTGTGTGTGTTTATGTGCATATGTGTCATTCTGTCAATGTGTGTGTTTCTGCATCAATGTGTGTGTATGTGCATGTGTGTCAATGTGTCTGTGTGTGTTTCTGCATCAATGTGTGTATGTTTGTATGTGAGTGTGTGTGTGTGTGTCACTCTGTGTGTGTGCATATGTTTATGCGCATGTGCGTCATAATGTCAAATGTGTGTGTGTGTTGCTCTGTGTGTCAATGTGTGTGAGTGTATGTGTTGCTCTGAATGTGTGTGTGTGTCTGTATGTGCATGTGTGCCAATGTGTGTGAGTGTATGTGTTGCTCTGTATGTGTATTTGCGTGTGTGTCAATGTGCATGAGCGTATGTGTTGCTCTATATGTGTGTGTATGTGCATGTGTGTCAGTGTGTGTGAGTGTGTGTCACTCTCTTTATGTGTGTGTGTATGCGCATGTGTGTCAATCTGTGTGAGTGTATGTGGTGCTCTGAATGTGTGGCTGTGCGTGTATATGTGCGTGTGTGTCAGTTTGCGTGAGTGTATGTGTTACTCTCGTTATGTGTGTGTGTACGTACATGTGTGTCAATGTGCGTGAGTGTATGTGCTACTCAGTGTATGCGTGTTGTGTGTGCATGTGTGTCGATGTGCATGAGTGCATGCGTCACTCTGTGTATGTGTTCGAATGTGTGCGTGACACACAGGCGATGGTGAGCTCCATGGCCTACCTGCGGGACGTGCACCAGGTGTGTATCCCCGAGGTGCTGCGCTTCCTGTTGGACCTCTTCAAGTACAACGACAACTCCAAGAACAAGTACTCCGACAACTACTACAGGGCCGCCCTGGTGGACGCCATCTCCCACACCGTCACGCCCGCCGCCACCTCCGTCTCCCTCCTCACTGGGTTAGTCTTGTCTCTCTCTCTTTCTCTCTCTCTCTTTGTGTGTGTGTGCGCGTGTGTTTTCTCAAAACTTCATGCCTCTTTATTAGCTTGAACTAGAAGAATCCGGTATGTGCAAGGGGTATTAAAATGATGTTCAGTTGTTAACCACGTCGCATCTAAAGATGCTATAGATATATATATATATATATATATATATATATATATATATATATATATATATATATAAAAGTATCAGTCAATCATTGATCTCTGATGGAAGATTGACATTGTATAAGTATCAATGAGTCCATCACTCACTGGTGTCTGACAGAAGATAGACATTATATTGATATTAGTATTGACGACTGAATCAGTCATGAATGTCAGCCATTCAACAGTCGATCAATTTTTGATGCTATCAGGTAGGTCAAACAGACACACTATATATATATCTATCATTATTAGTCAACCAATCAAAGAGACACACCATCTTTATATCAATCAACCAATCAATTCTAGAAGCTTGCAGGTAGGACAAAGAAAGACGGACGCAGTATAAGCACCGATCAGTTCAGCTTAATTCAGTTACCCAAGGAGGCATCACTGCATTCGGACAAATCCATATATGCTACACCACATCTGCTAGGCAGATGCCTGACCAGCAGTGTAACCCAACATGCTTAGTCAGGCCTCAAGCACCAGTCAATCAATATCAATCAGTTCTGGACGCTTGCAGACAGGTGGGGAACAAAGAGAGAAACTACTATACATGTACATATGTATCTGCATGTATATGTGTACCTGTGTGTATCCATATGTGTGCGTGTATAGGTGTATGTATATGTGTGTGTGTGTATATGTGTATATCTATTTATCAATCTGTCTTCTTTTTTATTTATTTGTATGATTATTTTAATTCATTGATATGCCTTTGATGTTTCTGCTTTTAAGGAAACCTTTCATAAATGTATTACAGTGATGTATTTTTACCAAACTGATTGTGAAATGTATCCATTTGGTAAGAAAAGAACCTCTGCAAGGAAAAAAAAAAAAGAGAGAGAGATGCTTCATAAATATAATATTTATACATATATAAGTACCGATCAATCAATCAGCAGACCCAGGATGCGTCATTGCAGGCAGGTGGTGAGCTCTGAGACGCTGTCCGCGGACATGAAGCTGATCCTGGAGGAGATTGTTAGGGCGCTGAACCTGGAGAAGCTGCTGCCCTGCTACCGCTTCACGGTGACTGTCAGCTGCCTGCGCGCCCTGCGCCAGCTGCAACGCCTCGCCCACCTGCCCAGCGACGCCGCCATCTTCCGCGACTACGCCCGCTACGGCATCTTCCGCGACGTGCGCCTGGCCTCGCTGGACTGCCTCATCGACTTCATCCGCAGTGAGTGGTGTGGTGGTGGTGGTGTTGGTGTGTGTGTGTCTTGGGGTGTTTTGCTGCGTTGTGAGTGGTGTCGTGGTGGTGTTGGCGGTGTGTGTGTGTGTGTGTGTGTGTCTTTGGGTGTTTTGCTGCGTTGTGAGTGGTGTGGTGGTGGTGTTGTCGGTGTGTGTGTGTGTGTGTGTGTGTGCCTTGGGGTGTTTTGCTGCATTGTGAGCGGTGTGGTGGTGGTGTTTTCGGTGTGTGTGTGTGTGTGTGAGGATGTTTTGTTGTGAGTGTGTGGTGGTGTCAAGTGTTAAGACTGTTGTCATTGTTGTGTTAATGTTGTCAGTGTCGTGTTACATCAGTGTCATAAGTTAGTGTTGTGTCATCAGTATCATGACTGTTGTCATGTTTGATGTTACGTTGTCAGTGTCTTAAGTTTTGTGTCATCAGTGTTGTGACTGTTGCAGGTGTCGTGGTAAGTCAGAGTTGGAAGTTTTGTGGTGTCAGTGTTGTAAGTTTTATGACGTCAGTGTTGTGAGTTGTCATTGTCATGTTATGTTGTCAGTGTCGCAGGTTTTGTGTTGTGAGCGTTGTCTGTTGTCCTTCCACTTCCTTTCTTCATTCATGATGCGTGTTGTTAAGTGTTGTCAATGTAGTGAGTGTTTTTTGTCCTTCAGCATCCTGTTTTATCGGGAATGAGTGGTGTCACACGGTGTGTGTTATCACCGCAAAGAATGATGTCACTGTAGTGTGTTTTGTGACATCAAAGAATGATGTCACTGTAGTGTGTTTTGTGACATCAAAGAATGATGTCACTGTAGTGTGTTTTGTGACATCAAAGAATGATGTCACTGTAGTGTGTTTTGTGACATCAAAGAATGATGTCACTGTAGTGTGTTCTGTGACATCAAAGAATGATGTGACTAGTGTGTTTTGTGACATCAAAGAATGATGTCACTGTAGTGTGTTTTGTGACATCAGAGAATGATGTCACAGTAATGTGTTTTGTGACATCAAAGAATGATGTCACTGTAGTGTGTTTTGTGACATCAAAGAATGATGTCACTGTAGTGTGTTTTGTGACATCAAAGAATGATGTCACTGTAGTGTGTTTTGTGACATCAAAGAATGATGTTACTGTAGTGTGTTTTGTGAGATTGATGTCACTGTAGTGTGTTTTGTGACATCAAAGAATGATGTCACAGTAATGTGTTTTGTGACATCAAAGAATGATGTCACTGTAGTGTGTTTTGTGACATCAAAGAATGATGTCACTGTAGTGTGTTTTGTGACATCAAAGAATGATGTTACTGTCGTGTGTTTTGTGACATCAAAGAATGATGTTACTGTTGTGTGTTTTGTGACATCAAAGAATGATGTCACTGTAGTGTGTTTTGTGACATCAAAGAATGATGTCACAGTAATGTGTTTTGTGACATCAAAGAATGATGTCATTGTAATGTTTTTTGTGACATCAGAGAATGATGTCACTGTAGTGCGTTTTGTGACATCAAAGAATGATGTCACCATAGTGTATTTTGTGACATCAAAGAATGATGCCACTGTAGTGTGTTCTGTGACATCAAAGAATGATGTCACTGTAGTGTGTTTTGTGACATCAAAGAATGATGTCACTGTAGTGTGTTTTGTGAGATTGATGTCACTGTAGTGTGTTTTGTGACATCAAAGAATGATGTCACTGTAGTGTGTTTTGTGACATCAAAGAATGATGTCACTGTAGTGTGTTTTGTGACATCAAAGAATGATGTCACTGTAGTGTGTTTTGTGACATCAAAGAATGATGTCACTGTAGTGTGTTTTGTGACATCAAAGAATGATGTCACTGTAGTGTTGTCACAGCAAAGAACTGTGTCACTTCATTGTGTGTTGTGACAGCAAAGAGTGATGTCAGTGCAGTGTGTGTTGTCAATGATGTGAGTGTTCTGTCAGCAGTTGATTCATACAGTCTGCTATTGCAAAGAGCATAGAGTAGTTAGACGTGCATGAATAAACAGTAGCCATTACTTAATTCACATTAGATTGTGTGCAAAGAAAACTGTGATCTGACGTGTACCATTGCTAAAGTTTTGATCCAGAAATTTGGAACAGTTTCGTTTATCTCTAGCAGTAGCTGACCTCTTTGTTTCTGCTCTCTGATGCAGTGTTGAGTTTGTCTCCTGCTAACTATGGGTGTTAGTGTCCCTTTACACGTTACGGCATGCAGCTCAGACATTACAACCTTGGTGTTTTCTTGGAAATCTGCAGTTTAGTTATAATAGGCTGTGTGTGTACAAACGCATTGCTTGCATCCGCTTGTATGCATCTAGTGTGAAGGCGATCGTGATGTATTGTTGACAGCATTTGTATAGGATTGGTTTTTCCTTTTCCTTCCTTTCCCCCAGCGGAGGCAAGTGCCGAGCAGCTGGACTTTGTGCTTCAGATGGTGGAGAACGACAAGGATCTGTACATCAGGTAGGGCAGGCTTTGTGGGGGCTGGTGCCATGAATGATGGACTGTTTTGGTACACTGTTAGTAATAGTATTGCTCCTGAATTAGAATCAGCTTGGTGCCAAAGATAGAATAGCTGACATTGTACAGTAGTATTCCTCCCGTGCAACCGTGCACCTAAAAGTAGAGGAAAACACGGTAAGATAGGTTGTCTAGAGGGTGGTGGGGGTGTTTAGATGGTAAAATAGACGCCAGAGGCTTTGGGCGTGTTTACATGGTAAGGCAGACACCAGAGGGAGGTATATTCAGATGGTAAAGATTGTGTCCAGAGGGGGTGGGGGGTGTGTTAGAATGGTAAGACAGATTCCATAGAGCTGAGTTGGGGAGGAGGGGGGGGCAGGGGTTTGACATAAAAGGGGGTAGGATGTGTTTACATGGCATGATAGAATCCAGAGAGAGGGTGTTGACGCATGTTTTAACTTCTTCAGGTAGCCTTGAGACAGACAGGTCAGTGCGGCGATTGATTAACACGTGTGATGTGACGTGTGCAGGCACCGCATCCTCCGCATGCTGACCATCAACCCGCCGTTCAAGAAGCTGGACCTGGTGCCCAGCCCCCTGAACACTGAGGACCTGGTGGAGCGGCTGTGGAAGATGATGAAGTCAGTATCACAGTGATCAGTGTCCCTGTTGTCTTTGTTGTTATTTGTGTGTGCGTGTGTTTATGTAAGTTTGTGCCTGCCTATGTGTGTGTATGTGTTAGGGTAGCTGTTAGCAGGGGTGCAAGTGGTTCCGTCTCATACGGATTTCCGTCTTGATGAAATTTCGATTTTTTTTTTTTTTTTTTTTTTTTTTTTTTTTTTTTTTTGTCCCTATGCTTTTGGTCCGGGAAAGTTTTGGTCGGAACTTGAATACTGAACTATTCACCGGAAGATGGAACTCTCTTGACTGGTTGACCAGTGCTTAGCTAAACTGAAGCCAGCGCCAGCTGTGTCTGGCCGCGCGCGCTGTGTACGACTCCCATTTTTGCCGCTGGAAGCCGGATGGGACTGTTCGTTGGAAAGCGAGAACAGAGAGAATGTGTGTGTGTGTGTGTGTGTGAGAGAGAGAGAGGCACACACACACACACTGTTACTTAGCCCTGAAACTCTGTATTTTACCGAGAGAAAAAAATCGCCTAGGACGGAAAATCATAGAAGACCGGACTTCAGTCTTGCCACTTTTTTCCACTTGCACCCCTGTGTTAGTTACACATGTATGTTAAAATGTATGTATGCAGTGTGTGTGTGTGTGTGTAGTCACATTTTGGTGTGTGTATGTAACATTGATGTAATGTTTTATGCTAACAAAAGCGTTTTTGTAAAGCACCTAGAGCAGATTTCTGGATAGTGTGCTA
>NC_134895.1:51967740-51987740 GCF_041734735.1 Babylonia areolata | reverse complement strand
GTGTTGTTTGTGTCCTCACAGAATATGTTGTTGTTGTTGTTTGTGTGCTCACAGAATGTGTTGTTGTTTGTTTGTGTGCACACAGAATGTGTTGTTGTTTGTATCCTCAGTCACAGAATGTGTTGTTTGTGTCCTCACAGAATGTGTTGTTTTTATGTCCTCACAGAACGTGTTGGTGCTGAACCTGAAGGAAAAAAGGACGACGGTGAACCCCTCCGTACAACAGATGTTTCCTGCAGGCACCAGCAAGGTGAGAGAGATCCTGTCACAGAAACACACACGTGACATGCTTTGTTGGCTAGGGCTGGACATTTCCTCTGTGTGTGCGTGTGTGTGTGTCCTGTGGACCTGTCAGAAAACTATCTGTAAGCATTCTGTCTCTCACTTCTGCAACACCACCCGACGCCTGCCTGCCAACTCAGTATTTATGAGAGAGAAGGGAGTGAGAGAGAGAGAGAGTGGACATTTGCAATTCATCATGTAATTTGTAACTTGATCCTTCATGTGAAGCATCAAGAGCTCGTAGAGAAAAAGGGTGTTTCACAAATGTACATTGTTAGTAGTAGTAGTAGTAGTTGTATTGAGAGAGAGAGAGAGACAGAGAGTGGACATTTGCAATTCACGTAATTTGTAACTTTTTCCTTTATGTGAAGCGTCAAGAGCTCTTAGGGCAAAGGGTGTTAGACAAATGTACATTGTTAGTAGTAGAAGTAGTAATAGTACTAGTAGTACTGTTCTTATTATCAAGTAGAGCGTGTTAAAGTGAAATGTCCTTTGCCCTCGGTCTCAAGAGATTGCAGCAGACTTAGGAGTGACTCTAACATGCACTGTTACCAGAGATGCAATGATTATCACACTGATGGTAATGATGATGATGATACAATCAAAAGAAATTTGTTGCCCCCTCGGTCCTAAGAAATGGTGGCTGACTCAAGTGTGAAGCAAACAGGCAGTATAACCAAACAGGCAATGATTATCACATTGAATATGATGATGACACTGCCCCTTCCTATCTCTGCGACTGCCTTCACCTCTACACTCCCTCTCGCTCACTACGATCGGCTTCGGATCCACTCTGTTTACGCATACCCAGATTCAAACACTCGACTGTTGGCCGCTGTTCTTTCTCTGTCTCTGGACCTTGCAATTGGAATGAACTTCCTCTTTCGCTTCGTCAGGTCTCCACTCTCAGCTCTTTCAAGTCTGGCCTTAAAACCCACCTCTTCCCAAAATAGCCACCCTTGCCTGCCTCTTCCTTGTCTTTAGTTTCTGCAGTTTAAGAGTTATGCATGCGTGTGAATGACTGGTGCGAAAGTGCTTTGATTCGTCTCATCACAAGATTCAGCGCTATATAAATACCATCATTATTATTATTATTAGATAGCATCTTTGCCCTTAGTCCCAAGACTTGAGTGACTGTTATAAAACATGCATAATTACCATGACAAGGATGATGATGATGACACAAACAATGTTGCCCCTCAGTCCCAATAGAATCAAACAAGCAAAAGGTTACCTTGATGATGACACAAACAGTGTTTATCACGATTATGACAAAAACAACTTGGTTGCCCCTCATTCCCAGTAGAACCAAACAAGCAAAAGACAATCACAGTGATGACGAAAACAACATACTTGTTGCCCCCTCAGTCCCAAGACACAGCACCAGCAGACTCGTCCAGCTCCCTGGTCGAACAGACGGTGGTGGAGGAGGGGGAGGTGGTGGTCGAGATGGACACAGAGAGCGTTGGGGGTGGGGGTGGGGGGATTCCCAGCGACTCCACCCTCACCACCCAGCCCACGGAGACACTGGGCGGGACGGGGGTGCTGAGGGACCTGAAG
The DNA here is from genome assembly GCF_041734735.1 of Babylonia areolata. Classification (NCBI taxonomy): domain Eukaryota; kingdom Metazoa; phylum Mollusca; class Gastropoda; order Neogastropoda; family Buccinidae; genus Babylonia; species Babylonia areolata. The sequence goes on along the minus strand of NC_134895.1, from coordinate 51,985,898 downwards.
GATGTGCCGCTGTTCGAACCTTCTGGTCACAGCGCTAACTCCCCTGAGTCTGAGGTCAGGGACGACCCCATGGAGCTGGAGGAAGGGGAGCTGCCCAGCAAGAAGCCCAGGCTGGTGAGTGGTTGTCGGTGTCATGTCAGTTTGTACAGTCACTTCTACATGAAAATATTGATCATGACTTTAAAAAAAAAGAAAAAAATCTAGTTTAAACATGAAAGACTGTACACATAAAAGCATTGCATATCTTCACTTTGAAACACTGTAATTGCCTAATATCCAGTTTTAGTATCCTAAATTATTGCACCTATTTTACTAGCAATTTTTGTGCATGTATGAAACAATATCACTATGAGTGGATGTTGTAACCCATTTCAAGTGGATTTTGACTCTTAATTTGTATATTATTTTACTCCATTTTGTTGCAGATTCAGTCGCTAAACTAATGTGCCATCATCTTGCTTTTTTGACCAACAATCCATGCAAATATAGCCAATATGTGCAATAATTCAAGATGCTAAAATTGGACATTACTGTTACTGATACAATCAGTTCATTTGATCCCACTGTGGTTTCAAATTTTTCGGCTGATATGTACGGACCCTCCCCCAGGAACCGACAAAGCTGGACAGTCCACCCCGCACGTCGTCCATCCCTGTCCCAGCAGAGGGCGCCTCCACGCTCATGACGTCAGGGTCGTCAGGTCAGCTGGGTCAGATGGGTTCGTCAGCGGCCGCAGAGAGGGTGCCTCAGCACGACGCCGTCAGCCGCCTCAGTGATGACTCCGGGGACGAGCAGACATCATTGCCATCCACTTCAATGTCGACAGGTGAGGAATGGGAAGTTTGGGATCATCATGAGGGATACAAAAAAATATATATTGCAGCATGATTGGGGGTACTCATGCGTTATTCAGATTTTGGTTTTGATGACTTTCTTTTTATGTATTTCTTTAAAAAGTTGGGTTTTTTTACCCTTTACTTTGTTTTGGTATTAAGACATGCACTTTTGGTTTGGTGGACGCTGGATCCTGGATCCAAACTATTTTCAGTAGTGCCGAAATCAGTCACCCACACGCATACAGTGGTTTGTGTGTGTTTTTGGAGGTGTAGAGAATTTGTATTTGGAGGTATTCACTAGTGTGGTTGTCTTTTGGTGTGTGGATGGATGTTTGAAAGGTTGTTTATATCATGTGAAAGGTGTGTGTGTCGTTCGTGTGTGAGAGAGCAACCGTGTATGTGTGTGCAAAGGTGAGATTTGTGTGGAAAGTGGAAGTGTATGTGTCTGTTTGCAAGTCAAGTGTGTGTTTATGTATGCATTTGTGACTTTGTTTACTTCGACAACACTTATGTTTTCTTTTTCAGTCCAAGCCAACAAATCACTGCTAAAAGAAAAATCTTGATCATCTGTACTTTCATAGATACTTACTACATATATGCAAATTAAAGAAAAAAAGGATGCTGGAGGTTTTTGGTTTATTTGTTTTTTGTTTTTTTTTCCTCAAATTAAAAAGTCAGAACTGGGAGCTAGCTGCCCACACTCCTCTACCTCTTGAAGCGAGAGTTGTAGACGTATTTCAGCCACCAAGGTGTTCTCTCCCTTGCCAGCTTTTCAGAGACCAATAATTGACAAATCAGCGGTGTGTTCCCCGGGTGTTCTGTCCCTTGCCAGCCATTTTTTTGTGCTTGTGCACGTGTGTCTGTTCACCCATTTTTGTAAAGCAGCTAAACCCTGTTGTTTAAAGAATACGTGCCATATAGATTGACATCATTATTATTAGTCTTCTTTGACAACTGACTCATGAAGCAGAGCTGTGTTCCTGGTGTATTCTCTCCCTTGCCAGCCTTTTTGTGTGTGTGCTTGCGTGTGTGTCTGTTCTCCCATTTTTGTAAAGCGCTTAGAGCCCTGTTTAGAGAATACGTGTTATATGAATTGACATCTCTTTTGGCCGGCCTTCCCAAATACCTGTTAGACAGACTCCAACGAATTCAGAATAACGCTGCCAGACTCATTTGCAGAGCTTCTAAATTTGACCATGTTTCTCCTCTCCTTCAGTCTCTCCACTGGTTGCCTGTTTCTGATCGAATAGACTATAAGCTATCCACTCTGACCTTTTCTGCAGTCAACGGATCTGGCCCAAAGTATCTTTCTGAACTCATCCATATCTATACCCCGTCTCGCCAGCTCCGTTCTTCCTCTGATACTCGACTTCTGAGGATACTTCACGTCAGAAGTAAGACCTATGGACACAGATCGTTTTCTTTTCAATCGCCAAAGACGTGGAACAAGCTCCCTGATAACCTCCGTCATTCTGATTCCCTCGCATCTTTTAAGTCTCGTCTCAAAACTCACCTTTTCCCTCAGCAATAAGTTCAGTTGTGGCAGGCCCACAACTACATGCATGTATATGAATGTGTATTGTGTGTGCGTGTGTTTATGTAAGTATGTGCCTACCTATGTGTGTGTATGTGTTAGGGTAGCTGTTAGATACACATGTATGTTAAAATGTATGTATGCAGTGTGTGTGTGTGTGTGTGCGTGCGTGCGTGCGTGCGTGTGTGTGTGTGTGTGTGGTCACATTTTGGTGTGTGTATGTAACATAGATATAATGTTTTATGTTATCAAAAGCGTTTTTGTAAAGCACCTAGAGCAGATTTCTGGATAGTGTGCTATATAAGTATCCATTATTATTATTAGTAGTAGTAGTAGTAGTAATAGTATTTAGCGATTCACTCTTGAAGCAGAGCTGTAGTCCCAGTATATTATCTCCCATGCCAGTCTTTTTTTTTGTGCTTGTGCATGTGTCTGTCTTCACATTTTTGTAAAGCGCCCAGAGCCCTGTTCAGAGAATATGTGCTATATAAATTGACATCATTATTATTAGTCTTATTTCACAACTGACTCATGAAGCAGATCTGTGTTTCCAGTGTCAGTCTTTTTTTTTTGTGCATGTGTGTGTGTCTGTTTACCCATTTTTGTTCAGCACTTAGAGCCCAGTTTAGAGAATATGTGCGATATACATTGACATTATTATTGACATTATGATTAGTAGTAGTAGTAGTAGTAGTATCATCATTAACATTATTATTTAGTGTCTGACTCATGAAGCAGATCCATGTTACAGCGGCAGCGTTCGCTTTGTCGTCGCTTCCCCCAACCCCGGGGATCTTCCCGTCATCGTCAGTGTCTACGCCCAGCAGCCAGGACCCCAGTGGCAGCAGCAAGACCCACAAGGCCAAAAAGAAGAAGAAGAAGAATAAGCACAAGCACAAGCACAAACATAAGCACGACAAGTCGGACAAGGAGAGGGCAGAGGGGGGTGGCGGTTCAGGGGAGACGCCGCGAGGCGGGGATAAAGGGGGGAGTGGTGAGGGTGGGGGGGAGGGGAGGGAGGAAGGGGGCAGGGGGTTCGAGGGGCTGGGTGGGGGGCTGGAGCTGTTCAGCTCGGGGGGCAGCAACAACAACTCGCCTGTGCACGCCTCCAACTCCTTGCCGGACGAGCCCAGCTCCTCCGAGTTTGAGATCCTCTGATGCTGACTGTGCCACTCAGTGTGTGTCCTGGTGTGTTGTGAGTGTGATGGTGGCACGGTCTGGATGGGTGGGGATTGAAGGGTGGGTGTGTAAGTGTGCACTTGACGTGTGTGTGTGTGTGTGTGTGTGTGTGTGTGTGTATATCTGATACATCTTGTCGTTTGACCATATCTGGGTATGACAGTGTTTATTTACATGTATATAGATGGAAATCATCCAGAGTAAGCAGAGTTTCTAAATACAGAGACAGAAACAAACAAAAAAAAAAAAAAAACCAAAACAAGCTTAGCTATTTGATTTCCCAGTAACAAAAAGAAAGCTCAACAAAACAAGTTATGTCTCAGATGTTAACTTCACCCAGACCACCAGCCGCCATGGCGAAGTGGTTAGTGTCACGGACTGACGACTGGGAGGATGTGGGTTCAAATCCCAGCGGAGGTGGGTTTTTCGGCCCGTGGCCGGCTGTCCTGTGGGCTTAAATGGGGAGACTGGGACCACACAGTCGAGTGTCATCCACGTCAAGGATGCGTCTTTGGGTGTGTTGCTCTAATTACCTGACCAACACTGCACGTGTCTGTATCTCTCGGGCCTGGTTAATGCTGGGATATCATTATGACAGGAAGCGTGGAGTACAGCCTTGTCACAGTCCCAAACCAAAATGGACCTCCATAGCAACATCGTCATCGTCATCCACCTCCTTATCATCACCAATATAAAACAAAACAGTCTCAAAGTCTCATGGTGACTTCAGTTTGGATGCTTCTCCACTTCCGTATCTTGGGGTGAGTCCTGTCAGTGTCTTCAGTGTCGGCAGATTGATGGGGGCTGTTGTTTGAGGGACGTGGTGGCTGTCTCCACTCTGGGAGGGATGCTCACTCAGTCTGGCTCCGCGACTAAGCCATTATTGTCGTTAGTACGGGGCTTAGTAGGTGGTGTCCTAAGTATGTTAAATCAAAACAGGCATCACTGAATACCACCGAAGTGACTCAGCAGCAGTGCAGGGTCTCCTCTGGTGTGTGACCTCCTGGCGACCTAACATCGATGGTTCCCTGCGATCTGCCGATGTTGGAACTGTATTGGACGAACCCGAGTCCGGCTGTGTATATGGGAATCTAAATGGGAATAATGCTACTGAAACAGTGCAGACGATGGGACAGCAAAAAAAAAAAAAAAAACAACTTCACCCAGACCAGTGTGGTACAACTGCCCGTCGACTGAAGGCATTTTGTTCCCCTGATATGAAACTGTGGGTTTGACCCTTGCAGGATTAATGGGACATTGGTGGAAAGAAAAAAAAAATTAAAGACTTTTCAGCATTTAGCTTCCAGGAGACATAAAATTAAACAAGGATGCCAGTTACAGGTGAGGAGTATGCTGACAGTGTATCATGACGGTGAAATGTTTTTTGTGATGTTTTCAGTCTTCTCAGCATTGCAACTGGAGACCCAGATCTATCATTGTAATAGTGGTTGGGGAAGAATTTTCTGTTGTAAGTTAATCACCACAACATACACATTTTCATTGCACATGATAATAATAATAATAATAATAATGGTACTTATATAGCGCTGAATCTTGTGCATAGACAAATCTAAGGGCTTTCGCACCAGTCATTCTCACACACGCATAACTCTAAAACTGGAGAAACTAAAGACAAGGAAGAGGCAGGGAAGGGAGGCTTTTTTGGGAAGAGGTGGGTTTTAAGGCCAGACTTGAAAGAGCTGAGTGTGGAGACCACTCGGCTATTGCAGCCATCATACTGACAGTACAAGAACCATCTTTTAAAATCAGACTGTTTTTAAGAGAACTGCATCTCTTTATTTGCCTTAGGATTTGCTCTTTGTATTGCGCTTGATGATAGCCTTTTGGTGGTGACATTACTTCGCTCAAGTCTTTGTTTTTTGGCCTATGGCAACCATGTGTGTGTGTGTGTGTGTGTAAGTGAATGATTGCAGGTGGAAAGATGTGATTAAATCACATCTAAGGCAGGATATGTTTTGTTTGATTTTTTTGTTTTTGACTCACTTGTGTAAACAAAGTGAGTCTATGTTTTAACCCGGTGTTCGGTTGTCTGTGTGTGTGTGTGTGTCCATGGTAAACTTTAACATTGACATTTTCTCTGCAAATACTTTGTCAGTTGACACCAAATTAGGCATAAAAATAGGAAAAAATTAGTTCTTTCCAGTCATCTTGTTTAAAACAATATTGCACCTCTGGGATGGGCACAAAAAAATAATAAAAGAAGCCAAATTATATGCAATCAGCATTTACTGTTATATTTATATTTTTTTGTATTCTCTAAACTTGGCACTTTGATCTGGTATTCTGACACAACAACAGGAGCAGTCATTATTATCATTTTTTGTTCAAACAGGAACTTCTTTTGCTGAGCATGGAAGTTTTATTTATTTTGCAAATGTTTTGGTGCAGTTAGTAAAAAAGGGAAATTAATCTGTAATTAATGCTAGGGGACTTAATTTGCTTCAAACTGATCTTTCTCATCTTAAACATTACATTTTGAAATTATACTCAATACATAAAAAGCTTGTGTGTTTTACTCTCAGTGCATAGGGCTTTCACTATGTTCATTCACCCAAGTGGTCTTTTTCGGAAAATACTAACATCAATACCACGAGTGGACTTTACAGATCTATTGGCGGAGCCTTGAAGGTCATAGGCAAAATTCAATTGCGTACACATATTTATACACATTCAAAGCATGTGCTCATATTCTTCGCGAACAACGCCATTTTGTTTCAAGTTGTTGACCTGCCCGTTCAGTCCTATATTCAATGGACAGTACACGATAACATGTGATGGAAAGTTGGAGAAGGAGACCGTTAAATATTTATTCAGAAAAATATTTGTGAACGCCTCATCACTTACTGGATTATGCCCCAAACTGCCATAAAAATATCCACAGTATCAGTCGGAATTCACAGTTAAAAATTGTAAACCATGCGAGTTAATACCCTTGAACTGATCATGATGAAACGAAAAAATTTCCAGTCTTGACTTTTCTCAAAATGAAGTCCTTTTCACTTCTTACGACGTTTAGAAGTACTTGTACTTGGCTCTACATGTTATTAGTTTAACAGCATACTAAATTTTCATATCAACTTTAAAACTATAAAACTGGAATGAACATAAAAGAGAAATTGAATCGACCGTGTTGTACTACATTCCCGGTGGGTGTAACTAAACTTGTACATCTATCTAGATCTAGAGAAAATTGCTAAATGTTGCAGTGTGATTGCGGTGACCGCGGACTTAAAAGAATTTTTTTTATTGCTCTTAAAGATTTTTTAAACAGCGTTCACACTGCAAATACCGGAATTGATTTATCACCCTTTAAAAAAGTATGTTGAAATATTAAATTTTAGAACGTCAGTTAAGGAGCCACTATAGTGTAATGGGTAAGACAGTATCTTCTCACCGGAACACGCGGGGTTCGAATCTGGGTAGGACTTTAAAAAAAAATTTTTTTTTTAACCCGAAGCTTTTTTATAAATACAGAACACATTTTAACGATTAGATTTTTTTTTTTTTTTTTTAAGTGTATCACAAGTGAGTCTTGAAGGCCTTGCCTCTCTTGTTTTTTTTTTAGTTATTGATTATTGAAAGATGCATTTCATTAAACCAGTTACCAACTATGGGTTATGTTTTGCATACTTTTGTTGGATGCGAGATTGATGTGAGCTATTTGCTTCTACAGTGATCTGTAACAAATCTGCATGAAATCCAACACATATAGATTTTTCTCACAACAGTTTTATCTCTCTCTCTGTACGAATGGCAAAAGAGGCAACAATGACATTGTTTCACTGCTGATGACATGGTTAAAATGTTACATGTGGAAGGCTCTTTGAAGAGGTCGATGAAGACAGTATACAGCATGTTCTTATATTGAAAGCTATAGACAGGCAATTCAGACACCCACTTGGTGGGGTCTCCGCAGGGGAAAGGGAGAAGACGATGTCTGGAATTAGTTAACCAAAGCTATACTGCGAAGTATCAGAGGGATCTAGGCTCCAAGACCGCCCCCGACTAAGATTCAAAGACACTTGCAAACGGGACCTGAAATGTACAGGTATTGATGTGCTGTCCTGGGAAAGTCTTGTGGACTCACGTGGACCCTCGAAATTGCCATTCAGAGAGGGGTGAAACATGCAGAGAGATGCCACATTGATTCGCTGAGGAGAAAAAGAGCCACACGCAAGTCATACTCTGTAAACCAAGCAGCATCTACCTATATCTGTCCCACATGCAGTAGAGATTGCCACTCCAGCATCGGTCTACACAGCCACAGCAGGAAGTGCAATGCCCGGCAGTGACTACATTTCTGGTGCAGCTATCGTCTCTGGAAACTGAAGGAGGACGATGATGACACTTAAGAAATGTACATGGTATTCACAAGCACGTTTGCAGCTCAGGTCTGTTTGGGTTATGTATTTGTATTTGTATTTCTTTTTATCACAACAGATTTCTCTGTGTGAAATTCAGGCTGCTCTCCCCAGGGAGAGCGCGTCGCTATACTACAGCGCCACCCATTTTTTGTATTTTTTCCTGCGTGCAGTGTTATTTGTTTTTCCTATCGAAGTGGATTTTTCTACAGAATTTTGCCAGGAACAACCCTTTTGTTGGCGTGGATTCTTTTACGTGCGCTAAGTGCATGCTGCACACGGGACCTCGGTTTATCGTCTCATCCGAATGACTAGCGTCCAGACCACCACTCAAGGTCTAGTGCAGGGGGAGAAAATATCGGCAGCCGAGCCGTGATTCGAACCAGCGCGCTCAGATTCTCTCGCTTCCTAGGCGGACGCGTTACCTCTAGGCCATCACTCCACATACGTATGTATTTATGAATATATATATACATATATATATATACTTTTTTTCAATTGTATTACTTTATCACAACATACTTCTGTGTGAGTAGGCTATCTTCCCAGGGAGAGCATTGCTGCAATGCAGCATTCCTTTTGTGTTTTGTTCAGGTTTGAACAAACAATTGTTTGGTCTCTTTCATTAGGGAGTTTCTTTTTCATTTCTTCAGAAATTTGGGCTCATGATTGAGCAGATTTTGCTGTAGCGGGTATGTTTTTTTTCAACACACAGTTGAATAATCCTGTAGAGAAAAAATCTCTCCCTCTCTCCCTGTCTCTCTCTCTCTCTCTCGTTCTCTTAATTCCAAATGTGAAAATATTGTGTACATTGTAATTTCTTTTCCAATTTATTTCTGGAAGCAAGAAAAGTATCAAAAAGTTTACAATTCTTAATCCATGGCATTGTGATACAGTTTGTTTTCTGGCATCCTGATCAGTCATGTTTTCTAACATTGTCCTGCTACTGTTTCTGCATATTTATATATGCAAAGACATTCATTTATGCAAATGCAGACACATTTATTGGTCAGTTACTCCACAATTAACAGTGGGGCAGAACATTTTTCATTTGTCTTTTCTTCTCATTTCACACAAAAGCACACACACACATACACTCACTCTCACATGCCATTGCAAACAAGCACTAAAATGTGTCAATTTTTTTTCACTATAAAAAAAATGTGTGATGCCACCTCAAGTAAATCCTTCAGGCACTTGTGACATTCATGTCTGCATATCAATCATGTATACACATATCAGTCAATCTTGTCAATGCATATTAATCAAAACCATGCTTGAAATCACATTGCCACCACTGACATCACAAGTCCAAAATCACATTCATATGTTATTGTCAAAAGGCACCATGTGAGAACAAATATATCTTTCAATATGAATCAGACCAATCCAGCAAGCACCAGAAAAATGTCCGTCCATTTCAGTGCTGGTCTGCTCGAAAGATGAAAAATGTGCTGATGGGGTGGGAAGGTTGGGGGCTTGGGGATGTTGGATGAGGGGTCTCTGAGATGTTTGATAGTGCACTTGGACCTCCTATATTGTCATCCCTGGACCTCAAACCCGAGTCAGAGAGAAGAGTTTGAGTTCTACATGCAGAAACTGCTGCATGTATGAAATGAAGGCACATCTTGTAAAGACACACACACACACACTTCCTGCATAATCTTGCAGTTAATTTCACTGGCTGTCAACTCAGACTTAGCCCTCACCTCGACAGTTGAAACTTACCATCAGAGAGAAACTAAAACTGTGCTGTGAAAGGAAGTGGTGCTGGAGACCTCAGCAGTTGGTCTCCCACGGTTTGTAAAAACCTGTGTGCTCAAAGAAAGGGTCATCATTCTGTAATTCGTGTGAACGACCCAGAGAGAAGATGATCTCCCTTTGGAGAGTTATTCTGTGTCATGCCCCTCATTTCTAAATAATTCCCTGTCTGTCTCTTTTTGTCTCGCGTTCATTCGTATCTAGATCTATACGTGGGCTGTTTTTGCGTGTATTAATGTTTACACCTACAAAGTAGGCAGCCATACTCCCTTTTTTTTTTTTTATCGTGTATGCCACATAAATTATGTTCTTGTTTCCCATAACGCGCTGTACACTGACACGGAAAAGTCACTGGACGTTCGACAAATTAACTCTCTCCATACGAACGGCGAAAGAGACGACGTTAACAGCGTTTCACCCCAATTACCATCATCAAAATATTGCAAGAGGAAGGCTCTTATACTGAAGAGGTGAATGCTGACAAAGAATACCACAATTCTTACGACGGAAGCTAAAGGTTGGGTCATTCAGACGCCCACTGGACATCCGAGGGATCTGTGTAGAGGAGAAGAGAGGACTGGCTGTACTGAGTGAGTTAATATGTATTTGATCTTTTTTTTTTCCTGTGCGGACACACAAAAGGTATCAAGACACTTAAAGGGCTACACATAACTACATTTGAAGTGGGAATCAGAAAAAAAAATCTACCTCAATCCAGGGGCTGTTCATACCAAAATCGAACCCAAACCAATAAAATTACAAGTCCAGTGCTTCAACTATTACGCCCGTCTAGACTATTCTTTATCCGCGTTCGTGGGTTGCAAATAACACGTTCACATGTAAATGCCGTTGGGCTTTTATGTGCATGACCTTTTTTACCCTGCCTTGTGGGCAGCCATGCTCCGTTTTCGGGTTGGTCCAGACAATGTCAAATCACGTGTTGCAATGTCACTCAATAAAGAAAGCTAGCTGAACAGATTCTTTGTTGATTGAAGATAAATGTTGGTGATTTTCGTGACAATGCATTAGACTGTACTCTTCAATTATAAAACGTTCACAATCTTTGTCAGTCCCGGCACAGTACATTACATTAAAATTTTGCGAATGAGAAACTGCGACCAGTTTTTCGTACAAAACGAGAGGATATACGCAAACCTCTTTTTGAATTTTTCACAGCCTTCTACCATCATTAGAAAAGTGTCTGTGTTGGGACCTACCTCTTACAAGCGGACACGTAGAATACATATGCTTGTGCGCGCGCACCCCACCCCCCTCCCTCCACACACACACACACACACCCACACACGCCACTTTGCTTACACAAGATCATGCCAGACGAAATAACAGAACGTTTTCGGTCAGTGTCTATGCATGAAGTTCCAAGTTGATATGACTGATACGACGATGCATCAATTCCCATGAACAATGACTCGATAAGTAACTCATCTCAGGTTAAAACGAGCACACGTACAGACATTTCAAGAATGATAAATGGCAGATTAAAAAATATATATATATCGTGCGTAGTCATGTGCCGCATTTCAAGCAACGTGGAAGTAAACATGAAATGAAAAAAAAAAAACGAAAAAAAAACAACACCCTCGGTTGTACAAGATCATAAGTAAATAAAATTGTACAGACACACACACACACACACATTATTCTCCAAGTATTGTTATAATTTTGTTTTCGACAAATGCTGCCAATCTGTGGTTGTATTGTTGCTGAAGATGCAGATTGTAGACCGACGGATGAAGTGCATAATATAAGCTCAAACGTTTTGGAATCCGGAGAATCTCTCTCTCTCTCTCTCTCTCTCTCTCTCTCTCTCTCACACACACACACACACACACACACACACTCTCAGCTGTATCACACACACACACACACACACACACACACACACACACACACTAAACTACTCTACACACACACACACACACACACACGCCGCCTCACAAAAACTCAAGTTACTCATTACTCAGTAATTCTATCACTAGCTCACCACCGCTCATATCCACGTTGTTGGTGATCGAAGTATACCCCCAACAAAAAAAAAAAAAATCATGGTTATATTAACAGATAAATCAATTCCCGTGGTAAATACAAACATGATAGGCCTACGTACATGGACATCAAATCTTTAGCAGGCACTGTACAAAAGCAAAATTCACACTTTCATTCCAGAGATCATAGGACATGAAAGAGATGAGTTATATGACCTGAAACTTCCACATACGATATCATCTTCTTCTTCGTTCGTGGGCTGCAACTCCCACGTTCACTCGTATGTACACAAACGGGTTTTTACGTGTTTGACCGTTTTTACCCCGCCATGTAGGCAGCCATAGGTGCACATAGGATATAAATCAGAATATGAATGTGTGCAGCGGTGACATGGTGGCAACACGCCCAACCAGGAAGCAAGTGTGTACCGGTTCGAGTCCCATCCCATAATTATACGGACCGGGATTTACACTCCGGCCTCTTTCCATTCGACCTTGTGTGACAGGGTGGCCTGGATAGTAGTCTTTCAGTCAGATGAGACGATAAACTGTGCGTATGCAGCATACACTCAGCGCTCGTTCAAGTTTATATATATATATGGGGGGGGGCGGGGGGGGGGGGGCAATGAATGGGTAGTCACTGGCCAAACTCCGTAGAAAACCCCACTCTGACAACAACAACAAAAAAAAAGAAGGAAAAACAAATCAATGTTACATGTCTGTCTGAGTGTGTATGTGTGCGAGCCTGAAACCTGATTGAATGACACAGGAAACGAATGATGAGCGCCCAATGGCAGCCGTCAGTCGGCTCTACCCAGGTAGGCAGCCTGTTGTGTAAATGACCCCGTGTTTGTAAAGCGCTACGAGCTTGGTCTCCGACCGAGGATAGGCGCCGGCAATATAAGTATCCATAGCAATCAGTCAGTCAAGTGCACTTGCAGACTATAAAAAGGGTGCCCTCCTGGGAAGAGAGAGCAGCTAGAATTTCTCACACAGAAGCCTGTTGTGACCAAAAAACAAAACAAAACAAACAAACAAAAGAGGCAAGGCCTTCAAGACTCACTTGTGATACACTTAAAAAAAATCTAATCGTTAAAATGTGTTCTGTATTTGTTATTATAAAGCTTCGCGTTAACAAAAAAAAAGAAAGAAAAAAAGAAAAAAAAAGAAGTCCTAACCAGATTCGAATTAAGTCCCCTAGCATTAATTACAGAGTAATTTCCCTTTTTTACTATCTGCATCAAAACGTTTGCAAAATAAATAAAACTTCCATACTTAGCAAAAGAAGTTCCTGTTTGAACAAAAAATGATAATAATGACTGCTCTTGTTGTTGGGTCAGAATATCAGATCAAAGTGCCAAGTTTAGAGAATACAAAAAATACAAATATAACAGTAAATGCAGTTTGCATGTAATTAGGCTTCATTTTTTTTTGGTGCCCATCCCAGAGGTGCAATATTGTTTTAAACAAGATGACTGGAAAGAACTGAATTTTTCCTATTTTTATGCCTAATTTGGTGTCAACTGACAAAGTATTTGCAGAGAAAATGTCAATGTTAAAGTTTACCACTGACACACACACACACACACACACACACACACACAGACAACCGAACACCGGGTTAAAACATAGACTCACTTTGTTTTCACAAGTGAGTCAAAAATGAATGGTTCAGACTCGGGATGAACGTATATCAATAACAAAAGTATCAACACCAGAATGTCAGTGCACAGCCAGACATCCACGATCACTGGAATCAAGCTTGGTCGTGCTGGACCATCCACGGTGGACAAGCACTACTGATGATTCGTGCAGTGGCCACCTGCTGGTAACACGTCCGCTTTGGAAGCGCCGAGAGAATCTGACCGCAGGGGAAACGTCCAGACCTTCGCTTGAATCCATTAGTAGAGTCCTTCACGATTGAAAAATGTCGCCGTGATCCTTCACGCGAAGGCTGCACTCCATCGCACAAGTCTTGTTGTCAAAGTCTGCGTTTTGTTGTTGTTGTTGTTGTTATTTAAGTTCTCCCCCGTTTATCACAATCACAGCACTGACCAGTCTTGTGGGTATCCACACATATAATAATATAAATCCAAGACTGATGTAATGAAAATGAATGATAAGAATCCTCTCTCTCTCCCACCCCGGCCATACACACAATACACACTTTGCGCGCGCGCGCGTACACACACACACACACACACACACACACACACACAAAGGGAAAAAAAATCCCATATACACCAAAACCCCTCAAACCCCCTCCCCTCACACACACACACACACACACACACACACATACACACACTGACAGCGCAACCTCCCTTCGTCAGGAAGACCCCAGCCTCCAGAACATCCACGCCCACACTATCCTGCCCACAACGCCACACAACACCACAAGAGAAGCGTCCGCCACAGGTCTAGCAGTGAACGAATTCTGGCCATCGCCGTAGTCTTCGTAATAGTCGGCGTAGTAGGGGTCTTCAGCATCGTACTTGCTGGTGGTGGTTTCCAGGCCGGCGAAGACCACCATCTGATCCTCGTACTCCCAGATGTTGCTGGGCTCCTCTTCCGTCAGGGGCTTGTCGTCTGCAACAGTGATTTCACAGGTGTGTTTCAGTTTCAGTATCAAAGATGGAATGATTTCACAGGTGTGTTTCAGTTTCAGTATCAAAGATGGAATGATTTCACAGGTGTGTTTCAGTTTCAGTATCAAAGATGGAATGATTTCACACTGAGGTGTGTTTCAGTTTCAGTATCAAAGATGGAATGATTTCACACTGAGGTGGGTTTCAGTTTCAGTATCAAAGATGGAATGATTTCACAGGTGTGTTTCAGTTTCAGCATCAAAGATGGAATGATTCACAGGTGTGTTTCAGTTTCAGTTTCAAGAATGTGTTAAAGAGTGCGGACTGATCCATATATCCTAAAAGCTGCACCATTGTCTGATGTAAGAAAGAAAGAAAAAAAAAGGAAGATGTGTATCTTCGTATAAAACCAATGATCAAGCCTATATGATGAAAGCAGAGTGAGCATTGTTGGTGGGGTGGCTGCAAGTGGAGTGATGGCCTAGAGGTAACGCGTCCGCCTAGGAAGCGAGAGAATCTGAGCGCGCTGGTTCGAATCACGGCTCAGCCGCCCGGATATTTTCTCCCCCTCCACTAGACCTTGAGTGGTGGTCTGGACGCTAGTCATTCGGATGAGACGATAAACCGAGGTCCCGTGTGCTAGCATGCACTTAGCGCACGTAAAAGAACCCACGGCAACAAAACGGTTGTTCCTGGCAAAATTCAATAGAAAAATCCACTTCGGTAGGAAAAACAAATAAAACTGCACGCAGGAAAAAATACAAAAAAAAAAAAAAAAAATGGGTGGCGCTGTAGTATAGCGACGCGCTCTCCCTGGGGAGAGCAGCCCGAATTTCACACAGAGAAATCTGTTGTGATAAAAAGAGAAATACAAATACAAATACAAATACACACACACACACACACACACACACACACACAGGAACATTCCCCCCAAACACACACACACGCAACCAACACACACACACACACAACCCAACACACGCGCACACTCACTCACATACGCACACACACACACGCACGCACGCACGCACACACACAATCACGTCTACACGCATAAACCTTTATAAGCACATGCACACATCTACACACATACACATAAGCACAAACACATACACACGCGCACACACACATAAAAATACGCATAAAACCCCCCCGGCACCCCCCCCCCCCTCCCACACACACCCCGCCTCTTCCTCCTCGCCCCACACACCCTAATGCACACGTGTGCCATTGCGTTCGTTTTGTTTCACGTGTGATACTTGGGGCCAATTATATCATGGGAAGTTTGCATCAATGAAGTGCTAATGATATCATATTTAAGATGATGATTATGATGATGGTGACGACAACGACGACGACGATGATGATGATTATGGTTGTGGTTGTAATGATGATGATGTATAACAGTCAGTCGTGTCCAACTATGACCATCAGAACAGCAGAGAAGGCAACTGCTGTCCCGACCATCTGGGCTGGAATTTGATCATAGTAGAGAGTGTCTTGCTCAACTGAGTTACATCCCCACTCTCTCGGCCCAGAGGGTCTAAGGACGGTCGGTGTTGGAATGGTTCCCAAAAGCCAACTAGCCTCCCAAGGCTGCAGGACTAAGAGCCAGTGCAGTCTTTGAGAGTCATAGTCTTTCACAAATATATCTAGCAGTAAATGAATCCCACCGCAATGGAGAAACCATTGATCATACAGCTCTCACTTTGCTATTGTAATGATGATGATGATGATGATGATCATTATTACCATACAGCCATCATTAACACTGTTATCATTATCATTGTAATGATAATTACCACAGCCGTCGAAGGCCCTGGGCAGACAGGTCATGTAGCCGTTGACACAGCGGCACAAGTTGCAGCCTGCCTTCACCCAGCTGCCGTGCTGCACGTGCCGGCATGGCTTCTCCGACACTCGGTGCTCGCAGTGCCGCCCGTAGTACTGGCTGTGTGGTCCACACACACACACATACGCACACACACACGCACACGCGCACACATACCCACACACACACATACGCACACACATACACACGTACACGCACACACACACATACACACGCGCACATACACACACACAGGAGCGCGCACCCACGCACACACACAAACACACAATAATGATAATTGTCATTATTGTACAATGCGATACAGAATACAATACAATACAATACACATACATACTTTATTGTGTATACTTAGGTACAGAGATTTGCTTTTTGGCTGCAGCACGTGTCAAACATAATAACAAGCAAAAGAAATGAAATAAAATAAAATAAAATAAAATGAAACAAAATGAGATTAAATAAAATAAAATGAAATAAATAAAATGAAACAAAACAAAAATAAAAAATAAAATGAAATACATATATTGCAGACTGTCAGTGTTATCTAACTGTGCATCACACACACACACACACACACACACACACACGCACACACACACACACAGAGACAGAGAGAGAGAGAGAGAGACAGACAGACAGACAGAGAGACAGAGACAGAGAGACCTACTCCGGGCAATGACAGAAGCTTCCCAGGACACACAGTCCTCCGTTGAGACAGCATGGCCGCTGTTTCCCACCGCTGCTGGGACCGCCGGCTTTGCTCTTCGTCTTGACGGAACTGCCTGCCATTGACAGCGCTGCAACAACAGGAACCAGCAACATTAAGCCTCATCCCAATGAAATGTGGTCAAACGTTTTCAGTTGAACACATACACACTTTTTTTTTTTTTTTTGCTGCCCCATCATCTGCACCGTTTCAGTGGCATTACTCCCACGCCGCTCATTTAGATTCCCCCATACACGGCCACAGCCGGGTTCGTCCGTCGCAGTTCCAGCGTCGGCAGTCCACAGGGAGCCATCGATGTTAGGTCGCCAGGAGGCCACACACCAGAGGAGACCCTGTACTGCTGCTGGGTCACTTCTACACACTTCTATTTGTCTAGAAAGCTGAAACCAGAGCCAACTACATTCTGCCTCATCCAAGTGAAATGTGGTCAAACGTTTTCAGTCCTGGAACATATACACACATCTATTTATCTTTAAAACGCACCAAGAATCGAGACCATTATGCCTCATCCAAATGAAATGTGATCGAATGGTGTCAGTCCTGGAACACTTACACACACCGCTGTTTATCTAGACAGCTGCATCAAGAACCATCAACATTGTACCTCATCATCAATATAACCAAAACAGTCTCAAAGTCTGTGGCCTTTCATGCCCTGCTCTCATGGTGACCTCAGTTTCGATACTCCTCCACTTCTGTGCTTGGGGTGTGTCCTGTCAATGTCTTCAGTGTCGGCAGATTCTTGGGGGGGGGGGGGGGGGGGGGGGGGGGGGGGGGGGGGGGGGAGGGGGGGGTGTTATTTGAGGGACGTGATGGCGGTCTCCACTCTGGGAGGTACGCTCACTCAGTCTGGCTCCGAGACTAAGCCATTATTGTCATTACCCGAACCCGGGTGTGGCCGTGTATGGGGGAATCTAAATGAGCGGCGTGGGGTAATGCCACTGAAATGGTGCGGTTGATGGGGCAGCAAAAAAACAAAATAAAATCTACCTCATCCAAATGAAATTTGGTCGAATGGTTTCAGTTCTGGAACGCGCACACTCCTCTATTTATCTATAAACCGCACGAAGAATCAAGAACATTCAGCCTCTTCCAAATGAAATGTGGTCAAATGGTTTCAGTACTGTAACGCATACACACCTCTCTCTAAAAAGCTGCAACAACCAGAACCAGCAACATTCTGCCTCATCCAAATGAAATGTGATCAAATGGTTTCAGTCCTGGAACACTTACACACCGCTGTTTATCTAGAAAGCGTTGTCATTCACTAACTGGTAGGTATACCGTCATGTT
>NC_134895.1:51957740-51960240 GCF_041734735.1 Babylonia areolata | reverse complement strand
ACATGGAGGGGTCACTTTTCAAACCACACACCGCCACTACCAACCAACCACAACCACCACCCCCCTCTACCATACCCCCTCCTTCCCCCCGTCCCCTCTACCCCCCCCCAGCTCCCCCCCCCCAACCCTTCCCCCCCTGCCCCCCCGCCACCCCCCTCACACACACCTCCTTAAAACGGGATCGTGTCGCTCCCTCAAATCTGTTGTTGGGGCAAGGGGATTTTTGAGCGGCCTTCCCGAGCTCGTTTAGGGATTAGTTGGAGCGGGGGGGCGGGGGGGGGGGGGGGGGGGGGGGGGGGGGGCGGGGGGGGGGGGGGGTATAGCAAATCCCCGGCTCATTGTAAGTAAGTAACCGTGCAGTGCGCGACTAAAGGTCGATGGTGCAGTGAACGAGCCAAGGTGTTAGAAACATGTCCTCATGGGGGTGGGGGGGGGGGATGGGAGGGGAGGGGGGGCAGATGGCCAGGGACTGGGGGTGGGAGGGGGCAGGGTGGGGGGTAAGGGGGCGGAGCAGTGCCATGCCGGTGTAATATTGATTTTTTTTTTTATCTATTCTTATTTATTCTTATTTTAAAAATTCATTTATTTTTCTAATCAATTCGTGGCTATTACTGTCGATGAAAGTTTAATGCGGTGTTGTTGTTGGTGTGTTTTTGTTGTTGTTTTTTTTTTTGTGTGTGTTGTTGCTGTTTTTGTTTCTTTGGGTTAGAGAGAGAATGAGACAGACAGACAGACAGATAGACAGACAAGCAGACAGAGAGAGATACAGACACACAGAGACACAGACACAGAGAGATGGAGGAACAGGCCAACAAAAGTATCAAAAGAAACAGACAGACACACAGACAGACAGACACACACACACACACACACACACACACACACACACACACACACACACACACACACACAGAGTTGGTTTTGTTGTTGTTGTTGTTGTTGTTACTCTGCTGTTTAGTTGTTTTTGGTTTTGTTGTTGTTGCTGTTTTTTGTTTTTTTTAAATGAATATCTGTTTAATAAACCTGTTCGTTTTTTTTTTTCCTTTTTTTATAATTCGTTAAAATATCTTATTTTATCTATTCGTTTTTATAATGTTTTATCGAATAACATACCATTACTACTACAACCACCACCACCACCACCACCAACCTCCCACCTTACTACCAACCTACCCCCTTCTCCCTCACTTTCCCCCTGTTCCCCTCCCTCCCTCCACCCCCCCTCCCCACTGAGTCTCCTCCCCCTGGCCTAGCCCTCCCCCCCCCCCATTCCCCCTCCCCTCCCCTCCCCACACTTTTCCCTTGCGGGATACACACAGTTTTTATCGGCAAGTCCTGGAGCGAAGTCCTCTCAACTGTCAAAACCATAAAACGTCAAACCAAGGCGGTACTACGGGTTTTGGATGTCCAGTATGGGCCATGTTGAAATTCCTGTGATGTCCGTGTACCTTCAATGTCCCTTCCTCCTCCCGCCCCCCCCCCCACCCCCCACCCCCCTCCCCGCCCCTCCCTGAACCTCCCGTCTCCCTCTCTCTCTCTCTCTCGTACCTGTTAATGTCTTCAACCTCCTGTGAAATTGTTAGAAACCGGCCTTGCTTTGTATTTATATAAAGCTTTCAAAGTCCGAGAAACTATTACGTCATGAAAACACTGTTTCGTAGCGAGGCTAGTTTTCATTTGGAACTTATGTTACATCGAGTTTTCTATGTATGTTGTATTATGTGAGTTGGTTTTGTTTTTGTTTTTGTTTTTCTTTGTTTTTCATTGTATTCTGTTCACATACCCCTTCATAAGAGGCCGTGGCCACTATGAATAAATCATTCTGAATCATTGAATTGAATGAATCTCTCTCTCTCTCTTCTCTCTCTCTCTCTCTCTCTCTGTGTGTGTGTGTGTGTGTGTGTGTGTGTGTGTGTGTGTGTGTGTGTGTGTATGTTTTCACGTTATATTCATACATCGCTTAGACTCATAACTATCCCTGATTCTCTAATCTGTCAAGTACTTCCAAACTCACTGACCTAGCCAAGATAACCGACTACACACACACACACAGACACAGACACAGACACAGACACACACACACACACACACACACACACACACACACACACACACACGCTCATACGCACAACAACAACAATAAACACATTCACACATGCAACAGACACACACAACACACGCACAACACAACAAAGCACACCAGAGCACGCACACACTCACACACAACAACAAACAACAAATACTCACACCTGCAATAAGCACACATAACACACACACACAACAGAACAAAGAACAACAGAGCACGCACACACTCACACACACAAAATACCACATCACACACACACACACACACACACACACACACACACACACACACACACACACACACACACACACACACACACATTCACGTACGCCCGCACACACATTCTCTCTCTTTCAAAACCTTCCAACTCTTCCACTGAACCCAAGCTGACCCATAAAAACTATACAATAACAC
>NC_134895.1:51952740-51955240 GCF_041734735.1 Babylonia areolata | reverse complement strand
AGGCTGTAAATTACTATTAAAAGAAAGAAACCAAGTATACTTTTCATTCTCTTCCATATGACCGTGCCAATTTTGTTGGAATATACATATCAGGCGATCCTTGAATTCTGAAATAAATGCGTTATAATCCCCTACTTCCTGACTTAACCAAACAATACCAAACCCGTTTACAGTAAGTAGTTTCTTTATATTAGATACCCAGTTACACTTCCCATTTTCGTGTTGCTGCAATAACATTTCATAAGCTTGTCTACATAACCTTGTCATAGGTAATTTTAGCAGTTTAAACCAATATTTAATACTTTTTAAATATGTACGGATATACAAAGGGTATCTGCCAGTTTCACCATAGACCATTCTGTTAGAGGAGTGTAAAGGAACATTTAAGAAACGCTTAATGGCAAATGTATGGACTTTTTCCATTTGGCTATTATCGTACATCCTCCATATCTCTGCTGCATATGTTAAAATGGGTTCTACCTGGGAATCGAATAACTTCCAAAAGACTGATGGTTCGTTTGAATTTAGCTTTTTTTTATAGTGATCTAAGGATTTCAATGACACCTTTTTTCCCTTTTCTACACATTTCTTCCCACCCTGCATTTAGACTTAACTTTGTAGTGAATGTCATCCCAAGATATTTATAACAGTTTGTCACCTTTACTTCAAAATTTCCATACCACCATTTTCATATCTAGAGAGATGCCCACCCATTCTAAAGACCATTACATTTGTTTTGTCTAAGTTGACAGTTAACTGTAAACGGTCGGCTTCCTCCTTCAGAATGGTCAGCTGGTTTTGCAGACCAACAACAGTATCAGACATAAGAATGACATCATCTGCAAACAACATTAAGAAAACTTCAACAGCATCCTGAATCATTTGAATACCATGTCTGCCTCTTTTACTAATTTCTACAGCTAACTCATTAATAAAAAACGAAAATAACTGAGGACTCAGTAAACATCCTTGTTTAACGCCACGAGGGCAGTTGAAAACATCAGAGTATACACCTTTATCACGAACACATGAAAGTACTGAATCATAAACTCCTCGGAGAGCTTTGTACATTTTCCCATTGATATCATTTTTCCTTAATACATTCCACAAGATATTTCTGTTGACAGAATCAAATGCCTTTCTAAAGTCGACAAAAGCTACATAGAGTTTTGCATTCCGAAGGAGATATTTCTGAACAATAGCGTACAATGTGAAAATATGATCTGTTGTGCTATATCCTTTCCTAAAACCTGCCTGTTCTTCTATTATCTTTTCTTCGTTTTCTGCCCATTTAGTAAGCCTTTTGTTCAATATATGCGTATAAACTTTGCTTAGAACACTAGTTAGCGCTACTCCCCTATAATTGTCTGGATTGTTCAAGTCTCCCTTTTTGTAAATTGGCACTATTATGGACTTAGACCATTCCTGAGGGAATACACCAGTGTCAAAAATAACATTGAATAATGTTACCAGAAAGTCTATTATTGCTAAATTTGCGTTTTTAAACATTTCACCCAATATCTTGTCTGGACCAGCGCTTTTTCCACTTTTCAAATGTTTTATACCATCAATAACTTCCTCTTTGGTAATTGGATTATCAAATAAGGGCTCCTCATTGCCTTCAGCCTCTGGCACTTCAGTTTCATCATCTTTGTGAGTAGTTTCAAAATCGTTAAATACCTTGAAAAAATGATCGTACCATTGTTCCTGACTGATTTCATTATAAATTGTTGCTTTCTTGTTGACAGCTCTTATTGTTGTCCAAAACAGCTTTGGATTATTGACTGATTCCTTAAGTTTACTGATCTTGTTTTCATCACATTGTCTCTTTTTGTCTCTTTTCATTTTAACATACTCTTTTCTTTCTTTAACATAAGCTTCTTTCTGTGCAACTTTGTGTTCCTGTGATTTGGCTCTCTGAAAACTCTTTAAAAGCCGTCTGACTACATTCTTCTTTTGTTTACATTCCTCATCAAACCATTCATTTAATCTGATTTTCTTTCTTCCAACCACCCTCACCATACAAGCCGCAGCTCCATACATAGCCTTTATAAATGTTTCTACCGAACTATTAACATCAAAAACGAGACTTTCATGGGCTCGGCCTAGACACTGTTTAAACTCTTCAGACTCTAACTCCTCTTTGAAAGTTTCACTGCATTCATCAGACCATACAAGTTTTTCGTCCCCACATACATATTCTGGAAACTGACGTACATTTTCCGACAAACAGTTTCTAAGAGACAATTCAACTGGAAGGTGCCAGGAATACAGACACTCACCAACGTGTAAATTACATCTGTTTAACAGTTCATCTTGAATAATGAAATAATCAATAACACTGCTTCCTTGCGAGGAAACAAAAGTAAATTCACCATCAACATCATTCTCACAAGAGCCATTGACAATAAGCAAATTGAACAAGAAGCAAAATTCTAACAGTGATTTTCCAAAATTACTGATAACATGATCCTTTGAAGAACGTCTCACATCCTCCCTT
>NC_134895.1:51927740-51932740 GCF_041734735.1 Babylonia areolata | reverse complement strand
ATATATGTGTGTGTGTGTGTGTGTGTGTGTGTGTGTGTGTGTGTGTATATATATATGTGTGTGTGTGTGTGTGTGTGTGTGTTTATATAATAGATATATTTTTTTTCCCGCAATGTCTCTCGTTGTCAGCAAGAAGTGAGACAAATGAGGGAGAGAGAGAGGGAGAGAGAGAGAGAGAGGGAGAGAGAGAGAGAGAGGGAGAGAGAGAGGGAGAGAGAGAGAGAGAGGGAGAAAATGGATGGAGAGAGGGGCGCTGGAAAGAGCGAGAGAGAGGGAGAGAGAGAGAGAGAGGGAGAGAGAGAGAGAGAAAGAGAGAAGAGAGATAGAGAGATAGAGAAAAAAAGATGGAGAAGTCCACCCCCTGGCCCCCCCCCAAAAAAAAAAAACAACAAAAAAACCCACAACAACCAGCAACAAATCACACACACACACACACACACACACACACACACACATAAAAAAAAAGCAGCATCAGCAAGAGCCGGAATAGATAAAGCAAGCTGGATTAACCCAAAAACGGGTCGTTCTCAATGTCCTACCTTTCACCCTTTTCCACCCGGTACCCTGGTATATATATACCCCCTATTCTTTACTTCTCTTTCTTTCTTTTCTTTTGGGGCACTTTTATTATCTATTTCTCGCCCCCAACCCCCACCCCGATCCCCCACGCCCCCACGAATTCACTTGACTAGGGTTTCTAAAGAAAGAGTGGGAGAGAAAGAAGGGGGTTGGGAAGGAGGATGATGATGATGGTGATATGGATACTTATACAGCGCCTCTGGAGACCAAGCTCTAAGAGGGAGGCTGGAAGCTGAATTGAAAAAAAAAAATATATATATATATATATTGAAACACAACAACAACAAAACAACACAGCTCCATCCTTCTCTCTCTCCCTCCCCCCCCCTCCCTCCCTCCCTCCACCAAACCCCATCCTCTGCCATATCACCCGAACCCCCCCTTGCCGCCCCCCCACCCCTCCCAGCTCTCCCCCCCCCATCACACACACACCCTAAACAAGAAGATTCTGTCTCTGCCAGTGTGAAAAAAAAAGAAGGGAGAAAAAAAAAGGTGTTGTTTTGGGAGGTGGGGTTGTGTTGGGATGAGATGAAAGAATGGGTGGGGGAGTGGGTGGGGGTATGGAGGGGGTTTGGGGGGTGGGGGGGGAGAAGGTGTAGGAAGGATGCTGGAGGGAGGTGGGGTCAAGGCGTGGTGTGGTGGTGGTGGTGGTGGTGGTGGTGTGGTCAGTGGCCAGGCTCATCCCACTACACACACACACACCCAGCATCTGTTTCTGGTGACAATTTACGAGCAGCGTTGGAATGAGGCAGCAAGGAGATACCCACCACCATCACTCCATTCCATTCCATGCCACTATCACCTCCACACCACCTCCACCACTCCTGACCACTGACCACCAGCATGGCAGGTGGGGTGTGTGGGGCGGAGGGTGGCGGTGGCGGTGGGAGGGGGGGGGTGTTGGAGGGGAGCACCTGTAATATTCACTTGGGTGGTGGCCCCTTACTATACTGCCTTTTCAACTTCCGTCGGGGGTCAGAGTGACCTGCTCTCTCTCTCTCTCTCTCTCTCTCTCTCTCTGTATGTGTGTGTGTGTGTGTGTGTGTGTGTGTGTGTGTGTGTGTGTGTGTGTGTGTGTGTGTGTGTGTGTGTCCGTCTCTCTCTCAGTGTCTTTCTCTGTCTCTCTGTCTCTGTGTATCTGTCTCTGTCTGTCGGTCTCTCTCTGTGCCTCTCACCTGTGTCTCTGTCTCTGTCTCTGTCTCCCTCTCCATCTCTCTATCTCTATCTCTCTGTCTGTCTGTCTTGTCTTGTCTTGTCTTGTCTTGTCTTGTCTTGTCTTGTCTTGTCTGTCTGTCTGTCTCTGAATTTCTGTGCATCTCTCTCTTTCCCTCTGACAAAAGTTTAGAATTCATAATGCATGACACAAAAGTTCTTCATGATCTAGGTCGCTTTATTTATCACTCTAATAAACGTCGCGCTGCTTTATTATGATAACGGGCACAACCTGAGTTCTGTTATGTTATACATTTAAAACAACGAACGTACATGTTTAAGCGGACTTGCTCACGATGGAAGGCATTTACCTTTTTTTGAGTTTTCGATTCATGTGTCGGTTTTACAAAATCGAGTCTGCGCGCGCGCAAGTGTGTGTGTGTGTGTGTGTGGGGGGGGGGGGGAGATGTGGGAGGGGGGGGGAGTGGGATAGTGTGTGTGTGTGTGCTCAACATTGTAATGGGTCAGAAGGCCTTCTACAATAAAACATTTCTGAGTTCTGAGTTCTGAGTTCTCTCTTTCCCTTCCTCCCTCTGCGTGTCTCTCTCTCTCTCTCTCTCTCTCTCTCTCTCTCTCTCTCTCTCCGTCTCTCTTTCTGTCTCTTTCTTTCCCTCTGTCTGTCTGTCTGTCAGCCTGTCTCTCACTATCTCTCTCTCTCTTCCTCCTGTAGTCAAAGCGTTCTTTAATTTGGACCTGGGATGGTATGAGATGAACTATAAGGTGACCGTGGTTTGGGGGGAGAGGACGGTGGGGTGGGGGAGGGGTAAGGAGGGGGTGGGGGGTGGAGGGGGGACGAGGCTAAATGTAAAGAACCCCAGAGTGGGCAGTGGAGGGCGGGGTGGGGGAGGGGGGTGGAGGGGGGACGAGGCTACATGTAAAGAACCCCAGAGTGGGCAGTGGAGGGTGGTGGGGTGGGAATAGGAATGAGGGGGGGTCAGTGGACAGGACCTCCGACGACTAGTATCAAAAGCATGTGACTGTGCGTATGTTTTGTGTGTGTGTGTGTGTGTGTGTGTGTGTGTGTGTATGTGTGTGTGTGTGTGTGTGTGTGTGCGTGCGTGCGTGCGTGCGTGCGTGCGTGTGTGTGTGTCTGTGTCTGTGTGTGTATGTGTGTGTGTGTGTGCATTAAATTGCACTGTATTGCATTGCATTGCGTTGTATTGTATTTTATGGTATTGTAGCGTATCATATACTGATTAGTCCGCACGCTGTCAGTGACACCACCTTGAAAGTCAAACTGAATTGAATTTCTTTTATCACATCATTCTTCTTCTTCTTCCTCGTTCGCCTCCCATTAGATGATGAGCAGCCCGGTGTCCTCGATGAAGGCTGCCGTCCATCGCAGCTCCTCCAGGGTGCCGTACAGTTTGGCTTCCACTGCTGTCGGTGTTGGCCAGTACTTCCTCCTGGATGCTGCATGCGTCCTACAGTCTTGAAGGATGTGGTCGGTTGTCATTGGTCCCTCACCACAAGGGCACTCCCCACTCTGTCCAATGCCAATTTTGTGTGTGTGTGCATGTGGTGGAGCAGGCGGTTGTGTTCAGTCCTCAGGCGGAAGATCTTGACCTGTTCCCGTCGTTCCAGCAAATGGTATCTGTCTTCTGGGTTATATTCGGGGTGCTGGAGGCGCCACTTTATTCCTTGCTGTGCCTTGATGATTGTCTTGATTTCATCGTATGACACCAGTTTGTTGGACTGCTCCTTCTGTGCACCGTCTTTTGCCAGAATGTCCGCTTTTTCATCATTAGTATTTTTCTGTGCGATTTTTTTTTCGGAAAAAAAGTATATATATTGACGGCCGAAGAACAGCAGCTTCCTGCGAATTCAGCTAGCAGCACTGAACACTGATGCCAGGTTTAACTTATAAGAGTTTGCGATCTTGGGAGGTGGTGTGTGTGTGTGTGTGTGTGTGTGTGTGTGTGTGTGTGTGTGTGTGTGTGTGTGTGTGTGTGTGTGTGTGTGTGTGTGTGAGAGAGTGGGTGTTGATGGATGGTAGGGAGTAAAAATTAGAAACAGCCACGCACACGCACACACACACACACACACACACGCACACACACAATACATCGAGTGACTGCCCAGTTACTTCCCCCTTCTCCCTCCCCCCTTACCTGCCCTACCCCTCACTGGCCCACCTCACAATCAACCCTTTCATCTATAGATATCCTCCAACAGCCCTCCCCCTCCCTCCTCACCCCAACTCTCTCCTCGCACCCACACCCCTTCCTCCTCCTCCTCTTCCTCCTCCTCCTCTTCCTCCTCTTTCTTCTCCTCCTCCCATTGCCTTGCCCATCACTCCAGTGCCCCATTAACACCGCTCCTCAGGTTCCTCCCAACTTGCATGACTCCTCTCCAAACCAGCTGGGACTGATTGCAAATTTTAGGTTGGGGGGGAAAGGCTGGGTGTGCGTGTGGGTGTGGTGTGTGGGTGTGGGTGTGGGTGTGTGGGTGTGGGTTAGGGTGGTAGGAGTTGGGTTGCCGGCATGGGGTTTGAATTTCTCTCTCGGTCTTATTGAAATGTGGAAAAGAAGAAAGTCTGAAAATTTCGACGCTGGCTGCATGCAAGTCGGTTAGAATTTTTTCTTTCTTTTTCTTTTAATAGAAATAAGAATTTTTTTCTTTCTTTTTCTTCCACTTTCTTGCTCATTGTATTGTAGTGTATTGCACTGCATTGCATTGCACGGTATGGCATGACATGGTATCGTATTGTATTGTATTATGTTGCTTTGTATTGTATTGTAGTGTATTGCATTGCATTGCACGGCACGGCACCGCACGGCACGGAACGGTATTGTATTGTATTGTATTGTATTTAACTCTTGTCACAGCAGATTTCTCTGTAATATTCTGGCTTCTCTCTCCGGGACACACACACACACACACACACACACACACACACACACACACAAGCACCAAAATAAAAAACAACAACAACAACAAAAAAACAACCAAACCTTCACAAAAATCAACAACAACAGCCTGACACTACTTTCACCATCTCAACAATAATACTAATACTAATAACCCGGACACACAAAGACAAACTAGCCATATGCTGCATGCTCTCACACCTCTGTGACATCGTCAAAGACCAACCCCCCTTCTGCAAACCCTCCCCCACCCACCCCCCCACCCACATACACACACGCGTTATCCACACGGACCTCATCAATAAACATCAGGTCTGGAACCCCACCAGGTGACAACAG
>NC_134895.1:51910240-51915240 GCF_041734735.1 Babylonia areolata | reverse complement strand
GTTGATGCTCTTTTGTCATTCAATGCATTGTAATCATGTGTGTTGTTGAATAATTAAAGTTTATTTAAACCAATTTAAAAAAAAAAGATAGGAAAAACAAATAAAACTGCACGCAGGAAAAAATAAAAAAAACAAAAAACCCCCCAAAAAACAATGGGTGGTGCTGTAGTGTAGCGACGCGCTCTCCCTGGGGAGAGCAGCCCGAATTTCACACAGAGAAATCTGTTGTGATGAAAAGAAATACAAATACAAATTTGTAGTCCATTTGTTGCAATACCCACACACATACTGACAATTCAACAATTATTTTATTCAGTGTGTATCTATCTATCTATCTATCTATCTATCTGTCTGTCTGTCTGTCTGCAAGATGTGTTGATATTGTACATGGTGTGTAATGGAACAGTGAACATTGTGCTAGGTGTGTTAATATTGTACATGGTGTGTAATGGAACAGTGAACATTGTGCTAGGTGTGTTAATATTGTACATGGTGTGTAATGGAACAGTGAACATTGTGCTAGGTGTGTTAATATTGTACATGGTGTGTAATGGAACAGTGAACATTGTGCAAGATGTGTTATTATTGTGCATGGTGTGTAATGGAACAGTGAACATTGTGCAAGATGTGTTATTATTGTGCATGGTGTGTAATGGAACAGTGAACATTGTGCAAGATGTGTTATTATTGTGCATGGTGTGTAATGGAACAGTGAACATTGTGCAAGATGTGTTATTATTGTGCATGGTGTGTAATGGAACACTGAACATTGTGCAAGATGTGTTATTATTGTGCATGGTGTGTAATGGAACACTGAACATTGTGCAAGATGTGTTAATATTGTGCATGGTGTGTAATGGAACAGTGAACATTGTGCAAGATGTGTTAATATTGTGCATGGTGTGTAATGGAACACTGAACATTGTGCAAGATGTGTTAATATTGTGCATGGTGTGTAATGGAACAGTGAACATTGTGCTAGGTGTGTTAATATTGTACATGGTGTGTAATGGAACAGTGAACATTGTGCTAGGTGTGTTAATATTGTACATGGTGTGTAATGGAACAGTGAACATTGTGCTATGTGTGTTAATATTGTGCATGGTGTGTAATGGAACAGTGAACATTGTACAAGATGTGTTAATATTGTACATGGTGTGTAATGGAACAGTGAACATTGTGCTAGGTGTGTTAATAAATCATTGTGCATGGTGTGTAATGGAACAGTGAACATTGTACAAGATGTGTTAATATTGTACATGGTGTGTAATGGAACAGTGAACATTGTGCAAGATGTGTTAATATTGTACATGGTGTGTAATGGAACAGTGAAAAAAAAGATGAAAAAAAAATCTATCTATCTATCTATCCATCTAGTTTAAGAAGAATACCCTTCACGAAATGATGGCCCCAAACTACTTTTGTGTTGTTGTTGGTTTAAACAGTATTTTATTTGGAACATGTCAGACGGGCGCAATAGCCGAGTGGTTAAAGTGTTGGACTGTCAATCTGAGGGTCCCGGGTTCGAATCACGGTGACGACGCCTGGTGGGTAAAGGGTGGAGATTTTTACGATCTCCCAGGTCAACATATGTGCAGACCTGCTAGTGCCTGAACCCCCTTCGTGTGTATATGCAAGCAGAAGATCAAATACGCACGTTAAAGATCCTGTAATCCATGTCAGCGTTCGGTGGGTTATGGAAACAAGAACATACCCAGCATGCACACCCCCGAAAACGGAGTATGGCTGCCTACATGGCGGGGTAAAAACGGTCATACACGTAAAAGCCCACTCGTGTGCATACGAGTGAACGCAGAAGAAGAAGAAGGAACATGTCACAATACAACACAGATATCGATGAACTGGACAACAAAAAAATCTTCTATAAAGTCCTGTCCTGATACATGTACATACTGAATATGTGACGGATGTCATCATGACAAGAAGTTAAGACGTGAACATACATTGTGTTGTTGTTGTTATTGTTGTTGTCATCATCGTCGTTTTGTTTTTGTTCTCTCAAGTCGTATTGTAATGTACACCACAAAATACAGAATGACTGGTTCGTACACACGCACCTGAGACTTCACCCAACCTCCCCCCCCCTCCCCTCCGCCCCACCCCCACCCCCTCACCCCCCTGGGAGGCAGAATTGAAGCCGCGAAACAGAAAAACCATTCGAGTACCGTGGACCCAGAAAAGTAGCACGTGAACTAGCACCCGTCACGCGAGGCCTTTTGTGTTCAAAGGGACACATGAGATGCCGACAGCGTACAGTTAGTACCGTTACTGTATGATGAGTACCGTTACAGTGTGTTACGTTGGTATGGGGGTACTATACTGGTAGTAGGTTACTGGGTGGTGTTTCTTTGTAGGGTGGTGCGTGTGTGTGTGTGAGGGGTGGTGGGGTGGATGGGAAGGGAGGAGGCGGATTAGGTGTGGGAATGGGAGGTGGGGGTGGGAGCTGGGGTGTGTGGAAGGGGGCCGGATTGTGTGTGTGTGTGTGTGTGTGTGTGTAAGTACTGCAGCTACTTTCAGGTAGCGTCCAGGAGCCAGGTGCATTGCTTGGTTCTAACTTTTTGACAGTTACACGTGACTAAATGCCAACGTTGACCGAACTACGCCATTGGTCAGTTCCATACTACACACAGTTAGGAGCGGGTTGCGACCATACTAGGCTCTTCCGTCCGCGGGGCAATGCAGCTGGCTCCAGGAGAGTGAAGTGTTAACTCTCTCCATACGAACGGCGAAAGAGACGACGTTCACAGCGTTTCATCCCAATTACCACCATCAAAATATTGCAAGCGGAATGCTCTTATACTGAAGAGGTGAATGTTGACAAAGAATACCACAGTTCTGACGACGGAAGCTAAAGGTTGGGTCATTCAGACACCCACTGAACATCCGATGGGTCTCTGTAGAGGAGAAGAGAGGACTGGCCGTACTGAGTGAGTTAAACAGCAGTGAGGAGAAATAACTCTCTCCACATTAAAGGTACACAACACCGAAGTCAATGCTCATTATGCTACCAAGTCAGTTTGGAAAAGTAACTCGCTCCATAACAATGGTACACAACTGAAAAGTAACTCGCTCCATAACAATGGTACACAACTGAAAAGTAACTCGCTCCATAACAATGGTACACAACTGAAAAGTAACTCGCTCCATAACAATGGTACACAACTGAAAAGTAACTCGCTCTATAACAATGGTACACAACTGAAAAGTAACTCGCTCCATAACAATGGTACACAACTGAAAAGTAACTCGCTCTATAACAATGGTACACAACTGAAAAGTAACTCGCTCCATAACAATGGTACACAACTGAAAAGTAACTCGCTCCATAACAATGGTACACAACTGAAAAGTAACTCGCTCCATAACAATGGTACACAACTTTAAGTCAATGGTGCTTATGCTACAAGTTCAGCTAATATACACTGGTAGTGGAGTGGAGTGATGGCCTAGAGGTAACGCGTCCACCTAGGAAGCGAGAGAATCTGAGCGCGCTGGTTCGAATTACGGCTCAGCCGCCGATATTTTCTCCCCCTCCACTAGACTTTGAGTGGTGGTCTGGACGCTAGTCATTCGGATGAGACGATAAACCGAGGTCCCGTGTGCAGCATGCACTTAGCGCACGTAAAAGAACCCACGCCAACAAAAGGGTTGTTCCTGGCAACATTCTGTAGAAAATCCACTTCGATAGGAAAAACAAATAAAACTGCACGCAGGGGAAAAAAAAGAAAAGAAAAAAAAAAAGGTGGCGCTGTAGTGTGGCGACGCGTTCTCCCTGGGGACAGCAGCCCGAATTTCACACAGAGAAAGCTGTTGTGATATAAAGTACAAACACAAACACAAAGTTGTGTATCTTTTATGATTGTGAAGAGTTCCCTCTCTCCACCTTTCTTTCAAACCCACTTAAGTGTCGTGTTGTGTATAGTGACGCGGGGATTCGAACCCGGAACCCTCATACTGATACTAAGATTTTCTTGTTGTCCTGTTCATCGATATCTGTGTTGTATTGTGACATGTTCCAAATAAAATACTGTTTAAACCTTAATGAAACGGTCCAACGCTCCAACTGACCGGCACTGGAGACCTTTGCATGATAGCCAGACAGTTGTGCCGTGTTCCGACTATGACCATCAGAACAGCAGAGAAGGCAACTACTGTCTCAACTAACCTCTCTGTAACTACTGCTACATAACCCGTAGAAATTAGGAGGCCGCCGATACAGACCCATGGGCTAAAACTTCCAGGGCCAGCCTAATTCGCTCACAGTCATTAAGTTTGTCACCTGGGCGCTAAACATGGTTACTACCATCGGAAAAACTTTTGAACTTGTCCCTTGCAAACTACGACGACCTGTTCATCCGTCTGCTTGATGGTGTGGATGGAAGAACGGTGTGGGAAAGGTGTGGGTGTGGAAGGAGAGTTTAGGGGGGTCGAGAGGAGGTGGGGGGTGGTTGGGGATTGGAGGGGGCAGGGGGGGCGGGGGCGGAGTAGGTGGGTGGGAGGTGGAGATCGTGAATGGTTGCGTGTCGTTTCGCCGTCGCCGGGACGGGTCGTTCCCCCCATGTTTAAGTGTGAAGTGCTGGGTCTTCAAAGGCATGGCTTGGTCCGGAGGCGTGACTTCTCCGGCAACTGTGTCACTGGGGGTTTTGTTTTTGGTTTGTTGTTTTTCGCGTCTCTTCTGTTTCTTCTAGATCTCTTTCTTCTCACTGTCTCTTTCTGTGTTTGCGTTGTCTGTCTCTGTCTCTGTCTGTCTCTGTCTGTCTCTGACAGTCTCTATTTCTGTCTGTCCGCCTGTCTCTCTCTCACACATACACCACACACACTGACTGACGATCTCTTTGCCTCTCTCTCTCTCTCTCGCACAAACAAACACACACACGCATTTACACGCAAACACACGATCTCTCTCTCTCTCTCTCTCTCTCTCTCTCTCTCTCTCTCTCTCTCTCCCTCACACACACACACGCGCATTTACACGTAAA